>NC_029776.3:76812744-76814340 GCF_000817695.3 Arachis duranensis | reverse complement strand
TGGGCGTTTAACGCCCAGTCTGGCACCATTCTGGGCGTTTAACGCCAGAAAAGGGCACCAGACTGGCGTTAAATGCCAGAAAAGGGTAAGAATTTGGCGTTAAACGCCAGAAGTGGGCACCAGCCCGGTGTTTAACGCCAGAATTGGCACAAAGAGCAATTTTGCTCGCCACTTGGTGCAGGGATGACTTTTCCTTGAAAACGTGATTTTGTTTGCCATTTGGTGCAGGGATGACTTTTCCTTGACACTTCAGGATCTGTGGACCCCACAGGATCCCCCCCTACCCTACCACTCTCTCTCTCTTCTTCCCCATCCACCAATCACCTCAACACCTCTTCCCCAAAAACCTTTCACCTATCAAATCCCATCTTTCTCTTCACCACTCACATCCATCCTTCATAAAACCCTACCTACCCCACCATTCAAATTCAAACCACTTTCCCACCCAAACCCACCCATACATGACCGAACCCTACCCCTCTCCCCACTCCTATATAAACCCATCTTCACTCCTTCCTTTTCACACAACCTAAACACTACTTCTCCCCCTTTGACCGACCCACAAAGCCATCTTCATCTCCTCATTTCTTCTTCTTCTACTCTCTTCTTTCTTTTTTTGCTCGAGGACGAGCAAACCTTTTAAGTTTGGTGTGGTAAAAGCATTGCTTTTTGTTTTTCCATAACCATTTATGGCATCTAAGGCCGGAGAAACCTCTAGAAAGAGGAAAGGGAAGGCAAAAGCTTCCACCTCTGAGTCATGGGAGATGGAGAGATTCATCTCAAGGGTGCATCAAGACCACTTCTATGAAGTTGTGGCCTTGAAGAAGGTGATCCCCGAGGTCCCTTTTAAACTCAAAAAGAGTGAATATCCGGAGATCCGACATGAGATCCGAAGGAGAGGTTGGGAAGTTCTTACCAACCCCATTCAACAAGTCGGAATCTTAATAGTTCAAGAGTTCTATGCCAATGCATGGATCACCAAGAACCATGGCCAAAGTGTGAACCCGGACCCAAAGAATTGGCTTACTATGGTTCGAGGGAAATACTTGGATTTTAGTCCGGAAAATGTAAGGTTGGCATTCAACTTGCCCATGATGCAAGGAGATGAACACCCTTACACTAGAAGGGTTAACTTTGATCAAAGGTTGGACCAAGTCCTCACAGTCATTTGTGAAGAGGACGCCCAATGGAAGAGAGATTCAAGAGGAAAGCCGGTTCAATTGAGAAGGCATGACCTCAAACCCGTGGCTAGGGGATGGGTGGAGTTTATCCAATGCTCAATCATTCCCACTAGCAACCGGTCTGAAGTTACTATAGACCGGGCTATCATGATTCATAGCATCATGATTGGAGAAGAAATAGAAGTTCATGAGGTTATAGCTCAAGAACTTTATAAGGTGGCGGACAAGTCCTCTACCTTGGCAAGGTTAGCCTTCCCTCATCTCATTTATCACCTCTGTTATTCAGTTGGAGTTGACATAGAGGGAGACATCCCCATTGATGAGGACAAGCCCATCACTAAGAAGAGGATGGAGCAAACAAGAGACCCCTCTCATCATCAAATCCCTGAGATGCCTCAAGGGATGCACTTTCCTC
>NC_029776.3:76809202-76810621 GCF_000817695.3 Arachis duranensis | reverse complement strand
TCTGTCTTCCAGTATTACCACTGGATACATACATGCCACAGACACATAATTGGGTGAACCTTTTCAGATTGTGACTCAGCTTTGCTAGAGTCCCCAATTAGAGGTGTCCAGGGTTCTTAAGCACACTCTTTTTGCCTTGGATCACAATTTTATTTCTTTCTTTTCTCTCTTTTTTTCGTTTTCTCTCTTTTTTTCTTTTTTTTCGAAATTTTTTTTTGTATTCACTGCTTTTTCTTGCTTCAAGAATCATTTTTATGATTTTTCAGATCCTCAGTAACATGTCTCCTTTTTCATCATTCTTTCAAGAGCCAACATTCATGAACCACAAATTCAAAAGACATATGCACTGTTTAAGCATACATTCAGAGAACAAAAATATTGCCACCACATCAAAATAAATAAACTGTTATAAAATTCAAAATTCATGCAATTCTTCTCTTTTTCAATTAAGAACATTTTTTACTTAAGAGAGGTGATGGATTCATAGGACATTCATAACTTTAAGGCATGGACACTAAGACACTAATGATCACAAGACACAAACATAGATAAACATAAGCACTAGAATTCGAAAAACAGGAAATAAAGAACAAGGAAATTAAAGAACGGGTCCACCTTAGTGATGGCGGCTCCTTCTTTCTCCTGAAGATCTTATGGAGTGCTTGAGCTCCTCAATGTCTCCTCCTTGTCTTTGTTGCTCCTCCCTCATGATTCTTTGATCTTCTCTAATCTCATGAAGGATGATGGAGTGTTCTTGATGCTCCACCCTTAGTTGTCCCATGTTGGAACTCAATTCTCCTAGGGAGGTGTTTAGTTGCTCCCAATAGTTGTGTGGAGGAAAGTGCATCCCTTGAGGAATCTCAGGGATCTCATGATGAGTGGGGTCTCTTGTGTGCTCCATCCTCTTCTTAGTGATGGGCTTGTCCTCATCAATAGGGATGTCTCCCTCTATGTCAACTCCAACTGAATAACAGAGGTGACAAATGAGATGAGGGAAGGCTAACCTTGCCAAGGTAGAGGACATGTCCGCCACCTTATAAAGCTCTTGAGCTATAACCTCATGAACTTCTATTTCTTCTCCAATCATGATGCTATGAATCATGATAGCCCGGTCTATGGTAACTTCGGACCGGTTGCTAGTGGGAATGATTGAGCGTTGGATAAACTCCAACCATCCCCTAGCCACAGGTTTGAGGTCATGCCTTCTCAATTGAACTGGCTTCCCTCTTGAATCTCTCTTCCATTGGGTGCCCTCTTCACATATGACTGTGAGGACTTGGTCTAACCTTTGATCAAAGTTGACCCTTCTAGTGTAAGGATGTTCATCTCCTTGCATCAGGGCAAATTGAATGCCAACCTTACACTTTCCGGACTAAAATCCAAGTATTTCCCCCGAACCATAGTAAGCCAATTCTTTGG
>NC_029776.3:76807772-76809033 GCF_000817695.3 Arachis duranensis | reverse complement strand
AAAGGGACCTCGGGGATCACCTTCTTCAAGGCCACAACTTCATAGAAGTGGTCTTGATGCACCCTTGAGATGAATCTCTCCATCTCCCATGACTCGGAGGTAGAAGCTTTTGCCTTCCCTTTCCTCTTTCTAGAGATTTCTCCGGCCTTGGATGCCATAAATGGTTATGGAAAAACAAAAAGTAATGCTTTTACGACACCAAACTTAAAATGTTTGCTCGTCCTCGAGCAAAAGAAGAAAGAAGAGAGTAGAAGAAGAAGAAATGAGGAAGAAGGGAATGGCTTTGTGTTCGGCCAAGAAGAGGAAGAAGTGGTGTTTAGGTTGTGTGAAAATGAAGGAGTGAAGATGGGTTTATATAGGAGGGGGGAGGGTTATGGTTCGGTCATGTATGGGTGGGTTTGGGAGGGAAAATGGTTTGAATTTGAAGGGTGAGATAGGTGGGGTTTTATGAAGGATGGATGTGAGTGGTGAAGAGAAAGATGGGATTTGATAGGTGAAGGGTTTTTGGGGAAGAGGTGTTGAGGTGATTGGTGAATGGATGAAGAAGAGAGAGAGAGTGGTAGGGTAGGTGGGGATCCTGTGGGGTCCACAGATCCTGAGGTGTCAAGGAAAAGTCATCCCTGCACCAAATGCCATGCAAAAATGCGTTTTTAGCCATTTCTGGCGTTAAACGCCGGGCTGATGCCCATTTCTGGCGTTTAACGCCAAGTTTTTGCCCTTTACTGGCGTTTAACGCCAGTCTGGTGCCCCTTTCTGGCGTTAAACGCCCAGAATGGTGCCAGACTGGGCGTTAAACGCCCAACAGCTAACCTCACTGGCGTTTAAACGCCAGCACGCTCTCCTCCAGGGTGTGCTATTTTTCTTTCTATTTTTCATTCTGTTTTTGCTTTTTTCATTGATTTTGTAACCTCTCATGATCATCAACCTACAAAAAAATAAAATAACAAAAGAAGATAGATAAAATATAACATTGGGTTGCCTCCTAATAAGCGCTTCTTTAATGTCAGTAGCTTGACAGAGGGCTCTCATGGAGCCTCACAGATGCTCAGAGCCATGTTGGAACCTCCCAACACCAAACTTAGAGTTTGAATGTGGGGGCTCTGTTTGGCTCTGTTTTGAGAGGAGCTCTTCATGCTTCCTCTCCATGGTGACAGAGGATATCCTTGGGCCTTAAACACCAAGGATTCTTCATTCACTTGAATGATCAACTCTCCTCTATCAACATCAATCACAGCCTTTGCTGTGGCTAGGAAGGGTCTGC
>NC_029776.3:76804022-76804435 GCF_000817695.3 Arachis duranensis | reverse complement strand
ACAACTTCGCACAACTAACCAGCAAGTGTACTGGGTCGTCCAATTAATAAACCTTACGCGAGTAAGGGTCGATCCCACAGAGATTGTTGGTATGAAGCAAGCTATGGTCACCTTGTAAATCTTAGTCAGGCAAACTCAAATGGGTATGGTGATAAACGCATAAAACATAAAGATAAAGATAGAGATACTTATGTAATTCATTAGTGGGAATTTCAGATAAGCGCATGAAGATGCTGGTCCCTTCCGTCTCTCTGCTTTCCTACTGTCTTCATCCAATCCTTCTTACTCCTTTCCATGGCAAGCTTAAGCAAGGGTTTCACCGTTGTCAGTGGCTACCTCCCATCATCTCAGTGAAAATGTTCAACGCACCCTGTCACGGCACGGCTATTCAGCTGTCGGTTCTCGATCATGTC
>NC_029776.3:76803641-76803937 GCF_000817695.3 Arachis duranensis | reverse complement strand
GTTTGAAGCACGTCACAGTCATTCAATCATTGAATCCTACTCAGAATACCACAGACAAGGTTAGACCTTCCGGATTCTCTTGAATGCCGCCATCAG
This sequence comes from Arachis duranensis, assembly GCF_000817695.3. Classification (NCBI taxonomy): domain Eukaryota; kingdom Viridiplantae; phylum Streptophyta; class Magnoliopsida; order Fabales; family Fabaceae; genus Arachis; species Arachis duranensis. Next base: position 76,803,841 of record NC_029776.3, on the reverse strand, counting down.
TTCTAGCCTATACCACGAAGACTCTGATCTCACGGAATGGATGGCTCGGTTGTTAGGCGAGCGCTCGTTTGTCAGGCGATCAACCATGCATCGTGTATCAGGAATCCAAGAGATATTCACCCAATCGAAGGTAGAACGGAGGTGGTTGTCAGTCACACGTTCATAGGTGAGAATGATGATGAGTGTCACGGATCATCACA
>NC_029776.3:76802874-76803488 GCF_000817695.3 Arachis duranensis | reverse complement strand
TAATCTATGGTGTGTAGAAACTCCACCGTTGAAAATACATAAGAACAAGGTCTAGGCATGGCCGAATGGCCAGCCTCCCAATGATCTAAGATAGCATCAAAACAAGGATAGCTACCCCGATATGATCTAAGAACTAGATGTCCAAAGATGAAAATACAATAGTAAAAGGTCCTACTTATAGAGAACTAGTAGCCTAGGGTGTACAGAGATGAGTAAATGACATAAAAATCCACTTCCGGGCCCATTTGGTGTGTGCTTGGGCTGAGCAATGAAGCAATTTCGTGTAGAGACTCTTCTTGGAGTTAAACCCAAACTCATAGTAAAGTCTAGAAAAGTGAATTTTAACTAAAAACTAATAAAAATATACTAAAAACTAACTAGATCATACTAAAAACATACTAAAAACAATGCCAAAAAGCGTATAAATTATCCCCTCATCAGAGACATGTTACTGAGGATCTGAAAAATCATAAAAATGATTCTTGAAGCAACAAAAAAGCAGTGAATTAAAAAAAAATCGAAAAAAAAAGAAAAAGAAAGAGAAAAAGAAAGAAAAAGAAAGAAAAAGAAAGAAATAAAGTTGTGATCCAAGGCAAAAAGAGTGTGCTTAAGAA
>NC_029776.3:76801329-76802668 GCF_000817695.3 Arachis duranensis | reverse complement strand
TAGCTGTGTTCAAGAATCATCATACTTAACTAGGAGAATCAATAACACTATCTGGATTCTAAGTTCCTAAAGAAGCCAATCATTATGAATTTCAAAGGATAGAGTGAGATGTCAAAACTGTTCAGAGGCAAAAAGCTAAAAGTCCCGCTCATCATACTTAACTAGATGTTTTTGGAATTCATTGCATATTCTCTTTTTTTTATCTTATTTGATTTTCAGTTGCTTGAGGACAAGCAACAATTTAAGTTTGGTGTTGTGATGAGCGGATAATTTGTACGCTTTTTGGCATTGTTTTTAGTATGTTTTTAGTATGATCTAGTTAGTTTTTAGTATATTTTTATTAGTTTTTAGTTAAAATTCACTTTTCTGGACTTTACTATGAGTTTGTGTGTTTTTCTGTGATTTCAGGTATTTTCTGGCTGAAATTGAGGGACCTGAGCAAAAATCTGATTCAGAGACTAAAAAGGACTGCAGATGCTGTTGGATTCTGACCTCCCTGCACTCGAAGTGGATGTTCTGGAGCTACAGATACCCAATTGGCGCGCTCTCAACGGCGTTGAAAAGTAAACATCCTGGGCTTTCCAGCAATATATGATAGTCCATACTTTGCTCAAGATTTGATGGCCCAAACCGGCGTTCAAAGTCACCCTCTGAATTCCCAGCGTTAAACGCCGGAACTGGCACAAGAATGGGAGTTAAACGCCCAAACTGGCATAGAAGCTGGCGTTTAACTCCAATAAGAGTCTCTACACGAAAAATGCTTCAATGCTCAGCCCAAGCACACACCAAGTGGGCCCGAAAGTGGATTTTTATGTCATTTACTCATCTTCTGTACACCCTAGGCTACTAGTTTTCTATAAGTAGGACATTATACTATTGTATTTTCATCTTGGTTCTTCTGGTTCCCTCTCTGGGGCCGAAACCAATGATCACTTTTGTTCTTATGTATTTTCAATGGTGGAGTTTCTACACACCATAGATTAAGGTGTGGAGCTCTGCTGTACCTCGAGTATTAATGCAATTACTATTGTTCTTCTATTCAATGGAGCTCTGCTGTACCTCGAGTTTTAATGCAATTACTATTGTTCTTCTATTCAATTCGGCTTATTCTTGTTCTAAGATATTCATTTGCACCCAAGAACATGATGAATGTGATGATTATGTGACACTCATCATCATTCTCACTTATGAACGAGTGTCTGACAACCACTTCTGTTCTACAAGCAAACAAGGCTTGAATGTTTATCTCTTGGATCCCTTATTCGGAATCTTCGTGGTATAAGCTAGAATTGATGGCGGCATTCAAGAGAATCCGGAAGGTCTAAACCTTGTCTGTGGT
>NC_029776.3:76800504-76801229 GCF_000817695.3 Arachis duranensis | reverse complement strand
ACTTCCATTGGAAGATCCTCATCAGTTTTTAGCTGAATTCTTGCAAATCTGTGACACAGTCAAGACTAATGGGGTTGACCCTAAGGTCTACAGACTTATGCTATTCCCTTTTGCTGTAAGAGACAGAGCTAGGACATGGTTGGACTCTCAACCTAAAGAAAGCCTGGACTCTTGGGAAAAGGTAGTCAATGCCTTCTTGGCAAAGTTCTTTCCACCTCAAAAATTGAGTAAGCTTAGATTGGAAGTCCAAACCTTCAGACAGAAGGAAGGAGAATCCCTCTATGAAGCTTGGGAAAGATAGAAACAATTAATCAGAAAGTGTCCCTCTGATATGCTTTCTGAATGGAGCATCATAGGTATTTTCTATGATGGTCTCTCTGAACTGTCCAAAATGTCTTTGGATAGCTCTACTGGAGGATCTCTTCATCTGAAGAAGACGCCTACTGAAGCTCAAGAGCTGATTGAAATGGTTGCAAATAACCAATTCATGTACACTTCTGAAAGAAATCCTGTAAACAATGGGACTAGTCAGAAGAAAGGAGTTCTTGAGATTGACACTCTGAATGCCATATTGGCTCAGAACCACGCAAAAGAATCGCTGGATTCTATTCCGGCCTGACCGAGAATCGACAGATGATTAGCCATGCTGTGACAGAGCATAGGAACGTTTTGACTGAGAGGATGGGAGGGAGCCACTGACAACGGTGAAACCCTACATAAGCTTG
>NC_029776.3:76797393-76797913 GCF_000817695.3 Arachis duranensis | reverse complement strand
ATGAGATCCGAAGAAGAGGTTGGGAAGTTCTTACCAACCCCATTCAACAAGTCGGAAGCTTGATGGTTCAAGAGTTCTATGCCAATGCATGGATCACCAAGAACCATGATCAAAGTGTGAACCTGAATCCAAAGAATTATCTTACTATGGTTCGGGGGAAATACTTGGATTTTAGTCCGGAAAGTGTAAGGTTGGCATTCAACTTGCCTATGATGCAAGGAGATGAACATCCTTACACTAGAAGGGTCAACTTTGATCAAAGGTTGGACCAAGTCCTCACAGTCATATGTGAAGAGGGCGCCCAATGGAAGACAGATTCAAGAGGAAAGCCGGTTCAATTGAGAAGGCATGACCTCAAACCCGTGGCTAGAGGATGGTTGGAGTTTATTCAACGCTCAATCATTCCCACTAGCAACCGGTCAGAAGTTACCATAGACCGGGCTATCATGATCCATAGCATCATGATTGGAGAAGAAATAGAAGTTCATGAGGTTATAGTCCAAGAACTCTATAAGGTGGC
>NC_029776.3:76769318-76795469 GCF_000817695.3 Arachis duranensis | reverse complement strand
CGTTCTACCTTCGATTGGGTGAATATCTCTTGGATTCCTGATTGCACGATGCATGGTTGATCGCTTGACAATCGAGTGCTCGCCTGACAACCGAGCCAACCATTTCGTGAGATCAGAGTCTTCGTGGTATAGGCTAGAACTGATGGTGGCATTCAAGAGAATCCGGAAGGTCTAACCTTGTCTGTGGTATTCTGAGTAGGATTCAATGATTGAATGACTGTGACGTGCTTCAAACTCCTAGCAGGCGGGGCGTTAGTGACAGACGCAAAAGAATCGCTGGATTCTATTCCGGCCTGACCGAGAACCGACAGATGATTAGCCATGCTGTGACAGAGCATAGGAACGTTTTCACTGAGATGATGGGAGGTAGCCACTGACAACGGTGAAACCCTACATAAGCTTGCCATGGAAAGGAGTAAGAAGGATTGGATGAAGACAGTAGGAAAGCAGAGAGACGGAAGGGAAGGCATCTTCATGCGCTTATCTGAAGTTCCTACCAATGAATTACATAAGTATCTCTATCTTTATCTTTGTGTTTTATGCGTTCATCACCATATCCATTTGAGTTTGCCTGACTAAGATTTACAAGATGACCATAGCTTGCTTCATACTAACAATATCCGTGGGATCGACCCTTACTCGCGTAAGGTTTATTACTTGGACGACCCAGTGCACTTGCTGGTTAGTTGTGCGAAGTTGTGTAATGCCATGGTATTGAACACCAAGTTTTTGGGGTTCATGACCGGGGATTATGAGAGTTGTGAAAAGTATTGTTCACAATTTCGCGCACCATTAATATAGAGGCTCCCCGGGTGGATGCAAGGGTTGTGGTATCGTCCCACTTGCCTCGGGTTATGATGAGTGATGTATAAATGTGCAATCATGTGATGTACAAATGATGATATGGTCATGATGATTGATTGAGGAAGCTTTAACATGTGGCGAATATGCCAGAGATGCATATATGATTAATAAACGAATGTGGTAAATGAATAATATTGGAAAATATTGAACGTGAGTATGCTTGTGTTTTCTCTCTGATTGTAAGGGTGACAGGGCACCGATATCCTCTAATGGTGACAGGGCACAGATACCCTTTAATGCTGATAGTGCACGTATTCCCTCTAATAATATTAATGCCCAACAGAAAGACAGTACCCGGGTTAGCTTCTGGACATGTCGGGTTGGCTATATAACCAACAGATGATATCATTAGCCATAGGGCAGGCATTCATCATTTGCATATATTCGAATTGTTTGGGTTTGCCTACTTGTTTTGGATTGCCATATCATATGTGCTATGTTACATGATTATGTGCTACTTGTTCTACTCGTACTTTAACTGTGTATTACTTGCCTGTATTGCTTGTGTTTGTACAAATAAGAGGTCCCTCATGCTGGTGTCGGTGGACGCTGAGGGCTGTTCTTGATGAGATGAATTAATGATGTGATTGAATAATGATGATGATTATTGAATGAGATAATTTGAGCTCCCTGGGTGATGCATGAAAACTTGTCTCTCAACAAATTTCCCTTTGGCAAGTATACCGAATTGTCGTCAAGTAAAACTCACAATAGAGTGAGGTCGAATCCCACAAGGATTGATTGGTAAAGAAACTTTAGTTAGAAGAATATGCTAGTTAAGCTAAACAGAATTTTGATTGGGAACTTACAGAAATTTAAATGACTGGAAAGTAAATAACAGAAATTAAAGTGCAGAATCTTAAATAGGGATTTGGGGTAATGAGCATGAAAATAAATGACAGAAAATAAAGAGAATGGGTAAGATTAGAAATGGGAAAATCATTGGGTTCAGGAGATGTTGCATTCTCCGGATCAAGTTTATTCTCATCTCTTTCTCAATCAATGCATTCATTCATCTCCTTGGCAATCTTAAGTGATCAGATCCCAATTCCTTGGCAATCCAATCTCTCTAACATTGAACAATTGCCCAATTCCTTGATTTAATTGCTCATGGGAAGAGATGAAGTGTGGTCACTGATTATACCACATGTATTTCCAAATCAAAGTGTTGGGAGGATTACATGTCACTATATCCGCCCAAACCCCAATTTGGTCCAACATGAGAAAGCATTTCTAGCATGATCTCCTCATACCTTTTCCAAGGTTCAAAGGAGATCCAATTATGGAGAGTTTCTTTTCCAAGACAACTAACCAATTGAATTAAGATCGAAAGCTTTCTAGTAAGATCAAGAGAAAAGAAAGAAGAAGAAGAATAAAAACTATAATTGATCCATCAAATTACAACAGAGCTCCCTAACCCAATGAAAGGGGTTTAGTTGTTCATAGCTCTAGAAGTGAAAATTGGCAGAAAAGAAGAATCCATGCTAAAAGTACAAAAAAGTAAATATGCAGAGAGTAGTTCCCAAAAGTGCCAATCTTCTCTATAGTTCAAAACTACTCCTATATATACTACTCCTCTTGATCTTCTAGTGAGTTCTTCAAGTCTTGGATGTGGGCTCTGGATCTTCAGTTGAAGCAGTTCTCATCTTTAGTGGGCCCAGCTTGCAGAGAAATATGAATTAGGCTTGGGTATTTAGTGAGATTAACATTTGAGTGCCATTGTGGGTTCGAGAATGTTAGTGGCATTCACTTTTTCCACTAACATTCCACCCTCGTATACCCACGTTAACTCCAACGTTAGTGGTCTTAACGTGACCACTAACGTTGCCTTCTCAATTTTTTGGCCAACGTTATTGGGACTCACTTTTCCTAATAACGTTGGCTTATACCCCTTCGCGAGCATTATTGGGAATCACTTTTCCCATTAACGTTGCTTGGCCCCTTTTTCCATTCCACGTTAGTGTTCATGTTAACTAGGTTAACGTGAATACTAACGTGGTTCTTTCTTACTTCCTTTGTCCTGAAATCAAGCCATTAAAGTGCATCAAAGCTCTAGCCAAAGTCATGAGATTATGCATCATCAATTTATCATGCAATTCTAGCAAAATTCTCATGAAATCATGCAAAGTTCACAATAGTTGCTTAAATCAAGGTGTGAGTGTATTTTCATCTAAAACTTGCCTTATTCACTAAGAAATTGCATGAAACTACCCTAAAACAGTAAAGAAAAGGTCAGTGAAACTGGCCTAGATGTTCTGGCATCACAACACCAAACTTAAAGCTTGCTTGTCCCTAAGCAAGTACTGAAGCATAAAAAGAATGAAATGAAAGAACAAGAAGATAAAATATAAGTAGAATTCCTGGTTTATGGGGTTTCATGCATAGCAACTTAGGTTCCTCCCCTTTAGGTTTCAAGCCTTTATCAATTCTTTGGTCACTTTCTTGATTGCATCCTTTGAGACTCCTTTCTTGTTGATCCTTCCTTCTTTTTCAAAGCTTATTACCTTCTTCTTTTGGCTAAGTGCTTTGTAAGAGGGCGACTCTTTATGATAAGCTTTCAGATACATACACACCACAGGCACATGGTTTGTTATTTTTCTTTCTTGAGACCTTGGTGTCCAGCACCTCTTTGGGTTACTAAGCGCTCTGTAGCAAAGGTTACTCTTGATAGTGGACTTTCAGCTGATAATCCCGGATTAGTTAATCCAAGTTACCAAGTGATATGGCACCCCTAAGAGCTTATTCATCCAAGTATATCCCTTGCAAATAAACACCACAGACACATGCCTCAATTTTGAAACCTTGGTGCCTAGCATTATTTCTTATTGTGTTTCTTTCCTTTTTCACTTTTATTGCTCTTTCTCTTTTCTTATTGGGATCTTATTGTTTAGTTAATCTCAAAAGATGTGCCTCAAACAAAGGACTTAGGATAGATAATTGCTTTCTTTCCTTGTTTGGTGAACCAACTTAGCTTACAAATCATCCCACCATAAACATTCAGAATTCACTTCACAAAATACTCTGCTCTTGTTCTTTTCATAACATTTTCTTTTTGATTAAATTAAAGAGACAAGCATACAAGTAAGAAGGATGAAAGTGAACACTCGAGACATTAAGCTAGCACACTTGGATGCGAATAAAGAGAAACAAGTAAAAGATTCAGGTTCTATTTAATCATTTTTCACTTAGAGTTCTGCATTTTGAGATGGTTTGAAACAACCTCATGATATCTTCCTTGGTATTCTTGTCCTAGCATTCGCATCCCTATCTATTTCCTTGGATGATGGGGTATGCTCATTCCTTGAGATTGATTGAATTCCTGCAACACTATTGAAAGTTGCTTGTTCTCCAAGCACTTAGAAAAGGGTTAGCATGCATGTGTACTTGTGAACTTTAGAACATAACTTGGTGTGTGAACACCAAACTTAGTTCTTTGCTTACTTGACAAATTAGATGCATGTAATAACCTTGTGTGCTTTTTATTAAGAAACAACTATGAGCTAAAAAGATAATCTATGTTTTAGAGGTTAAGTCTCTGTCAAGTAAGTTCTCTAATTGCTAGAGGAATGCTTCATCACTAAGGGTTGCAATGCACTCTTCAGCTGGAGTTTTGGTGGAACACCAAACTTAGAGCCCTATATTCACCCTTGAATTATTTTTGGTGTGTAACACCAAACTTAGCTCCTCACACTATAGAGGATCCAACTTGAAATTTTTATTGAAAGATTTATGAGAAGATAATTACCTCAGGTTGGGTTGCCTCCCAACAAAGCGCTTTTTTTAGCGTCGCTAGCTCGACGATTCTTTCCTTAGTTGAGGTTATACTTCTGTTTGGGGGTCTCTCCCATGCTGCCCAAGTAGTGTTTGAGTCTTTGTCCATTCACAGTGAATCTTCTCTTTGAGCTTTCTTCCATTATTTCTATGTGTCCATAAGGTGAGACTTTTGTGACTAGAAAGGGTCCCGACCATCTTGATTTGAGTTTCCCAGGGAAGAGTTTCAGTCTAGAGTTGTAGAGAAGTACATGTTGCCCTTCTTCAAAACTTCTGGGTACCAAGTTGAGATCATGTCTCTTTTTTGCTTTTTCCTTATAGATCTTAGTATTTTCATAGGCTTGAGATCTAAATTCTTCCAATTCTTGAAGCTGCAAGACCCTTTTTTCACCAACAGCAGTGCTATCTAGGTTCAACGTTTTAAGGGCCCAGGAGGCCTTGTGCTCTAGCTCTAATGGCAAGTGACAAGCCTTATGATACACCAGTTGATATGGGGACATTCCAATTGGTGTTTTGAAGGCTGTCCTGTATGCCCAAAGAGCACCATCTAGCTTCTTTGCCTAGTCCTTTCTTGATATCCCCACAGTCTTTTCCAGAATCCTTTTCAGCTCTCGGTTAGATATCTCTGTTTGCCCACTTGTTTGGGGATGATAAGGTGTGGCAACCTTATGTTTCACCCCATATCGTAGGAGTAGGGCTTCCAATGGTCTATTGCAAAAATAACTCCCTCCGTCACTGATGAGGGCTCGTGGGACTCCAAACTTGGTGAAGATATTCCTTCGAAGAAAGTTTATGACTACCTTGTTGTCATTAGTTGGAGTTGCCACTGCCTCCACCCACTTAGATACATAATCTATAGCCACCAAGATAAACTTGTTTGAATATGAGGGTGGGAATGGTCCCATGAAATCGATTCCCCATACATCAAACAGTTCAAGTTCTAGAATTTATTGCTGTGGCATCTCATTTCTCTTGGGCAGGTTGCCAGACCTTTGGCATTTGTTGCAGCTTCTCACCAATTCCTTAGCATCTTTGAAGATAGTGGGCCAGAAGAACCCACATTGTAGCACCTTTGCGGCAGTTCTTTCTCCTCCAAAGTGACCTTCATAACTAGCACTATGGCAACTCCACAGGACCTTTCGTCCTTCTTCTTCTGAGATGCACCTCCTAAGGATACCATCTGAGCATTTCTTAAAGAGATAGGTTTCATCCCAAATGAAATACTTGGCATCATTGATGAGTTTTCTTCTTTGATATTTGTTGATTCCAGGGGGTAAGTCACCGGCTGCTTTAAAATTGGCAATATCTGCAAACCAAGGTGCTTTATGAATCATCATTAGCTGCTCATTTGGGAAGAATTCATTTACACTTGTATCATGGGCATCATCCTTCTCACAAGGGATTCTGGATAGATGATCTGCCACTTTGTTCTCCACACCCTTTTTGTCTTTGATTTCAATGTTGAACTCCTGCAATAATAAGATCCATCTAATTCGTCTTAGTTTTGACTCTTGTTTGGCAAATAGATATTTGAGTGCTGTGTGATCAGTGAAAATAATAACTTTAGAGCCAATAAGATATTATCTAAATTTGTCAAATGCAAAAACTATTGCTAGCAACTCCTTTTCGGTAGTGGTATAATTCCTTTGAGTATCATTAAGGACCATGCTGGCATAGTATATGACATGCACCAAATTTTTTTTCTGCCCTAACACTGCCCCAACTGCGAAATCAGATGCATCATACATCAGTTCGAATGGTAAATTCCAATCAGGTGGGGTGATGATATGAGCTGAGGATAGCCTCTTTTTCAAGTTTTCAAATGCTAGCATGCATTTCTCATCAAAAATAAATGGTGTATCAGACATCAGGAGATTGCTTAAGGGCTTGGCTATCTTTGAAAAATCTTTAATAAACCTTCTGTAGAAGCCAGCATGTCCCAAAAAGCCCCTAATTGCCTTGACATCACTTGGTGGAGGTAACTTTTCAATTAGCTCCATCTTAGCTCTGTCTACCTCAATGCCTTGATTAGAAACTTTATGGCCAAGAACTATTCCCTCTGCCACCATAAAATGACATTTTTTCCAGTTCAAGAATAAATTGGTTTCTTGACATCTTTTCAATACCAAGGCAAGATAGTTTAGGCAATTAGGGAAGGAATCTCCAAATACTGAGAAGTCATCCATGAAAACTTCAATGAACTTCTCTATCATATCTGAAAAGATGGAGAGCATGCAGCGTTGAAAAGTTGCGGGTGCATTACATAGCCCAAATGGCATGCGCCTATAGGCAAACACTACATATGGGCAGGTGAATGATGTTTTCTCTTGGTCTCTTGGATCAACCACTATTTGGTTATATCCTGAATAACCATCTAGAAAATAATAATATGCGTGTCCCGCAAGTCTTTCCAACATTTGATCCATGAAGGGAAGTGGGAAATGATCTTTTCTTTTGGCTTCATTGAGCTTCCTATAGTCAATACACATTCTCCAGCCTGTGATGGTTCTTGTAGGGATTAGCTCATTCCTTTCGTTGGGCACTACAGTGATTCCTCCTTTCTTGGGCACCACTTGAATTGGACTGACCCATTGGCTATCTGAAATTGGATAGATTACTCCTCCCTGCCACAACTTCATGACTTCTTTCTGCACTACTTCCTTCATTGCTGGATTTAACCTTCTTTGGGGCTGAATGGAAGGTTTGGCACCTTCTTCCAGGAGTATCTTATGCATGCATATGGCTGAACTGATTCATTTTAAATCCGCAAGTATCCATCCAATGGCATCCTTATGCTTTTGTAAGACTTGAAGCAACTCTTCCTCTTGTTCTTGGCTGAGGGCTGAATTTATAATCACTGGATAACTTTTATTTTCTCCCAAGTATGCATACTTGAGAGTGGTTGGTAGTGCTTTAAGCTCCAGTTTGGGTACTTCTTTTCTTTCCTCCTTTTCTTCTAGCCTGCCTTGAACATGTATTTCAGCGACTGCAGCTTCTTCGCTTGCTGCTAATTCTTCTTCTGTTGATGCTTCAAGTTCTTCTTCAAGAGTTTCTTGTACCAAAGCTTCTACAGAGTCCAACCTCATACATTCTCCCAATGAGTTGTGTGGGTAACTCATGGCCTTAAACACATTGAATGTCATTTTCTCCTCATGTAATCTAAGGACAAGTTCACCCTTTTGGACATCAATAATGGCTCCAGCAGTGGTTAAAAATGGTCTTCCCAGGATGATGGAAGTCTTAGCTCCTTCCTCCATGTCTAATACCACGAAATCTGCTGGAAAGATGAAGTCTCCCACCTTCACTAACAAATCTTCTACTATCTCATGGGGAAATTTGAATGATCTGTCTGCTAGTTGCATGGCCATTCTTATTGGTTTGGCTTCCTCAATCTTCATTTTTTTCATCATTGCTAGAAACATTAGATTTATGCTGGCTCCTAGATCACATAAAGCCTTTTCCACAGTGATTTTCCCAATGATACAAGGGATTTGGAAACTCCCAGTATCCTTCAATTTCTGGAGCAATTTGTGTTGGATGATGGCGCTGCATTCTTCCGTGAGTACTACAGTCTCATTGTTCTTCCAGCTTCTCTTTTTGGTCATCAATTCCTTCAAGAACTTGGCATAGAGTGGCATTTGCTCTATTGCTTCAACAAAGGGTATGTTTATTTGTAGTTTCTTGAGGATTTCCAAGAATCTTGAGAATTGGTTGTCCTCTCCCCTCTTCTTTAGTTGCAATTGCTGGGGGTATGGAGCCTTTGAGAGGCATGGTTTGAGTGCTTCTCCTTCTTGATGTGACTTGGGGGTTGACGTTTGAGCTTCCTCATGTCCCTTGTTTTCTTCATCCAATTTCTTCTCTGGCGGTTTCTTGTGGGTCTCCTTCAATTCCTTCCCACTTCTGAGGGTGATGGCTTGACATTCCTCCTTTGGTATTGAGTTAATATTGCTGCAATTGTTGTGTCCAGGGGCTTGCTTGAATAAGAATTCAATCTTTGTTTCCAGTTTCTTGATGGCAGCATCTTGATTCTGCATGTTGGATTGCACTTCTTCCCAGAAAGCTTTACTATCTTGAATTTCCTTGCATAGAATTTCGAGTAGAGCCTCAATATTTGATAATCTCTCCTCGGTTATTGATGATGGGTTGAGATTAGGTGGTTGAGAAGGGTGGTTAGATGGATGTTGGTAGGATCTCTATGAGGTGTGTTGATGAGTTGCATTGTTGTTGGAATTGAGGTTGTGGCGTCTCTGATCTTGCCCTTGGTCTTGTTGGTTTTCCCATCCAAAGTTGGGATGATTTCTCCATCTAGAGTTGTAGGTTTTGGAGTATGGATCATAAATTTGTCTAGGTGAGTTTCCAACATAGTTGGCTTGCTCCCAATCACCTTCTTCTCCTATATTCACTCCTTCTTTAGTTGGTGATGAAGTGATGGCTACTGTAACTTGGTTTTCCTCCACCTTCTTGGTAAGATCTGCTAGCTGCTTGGTGATCATCTTGTTTTGAGCTAACAATGCATCCATGTGGTTTAGCTCCATTACCCCTCTAGTGTTACTTCTTTCGGAGGCATAGAAATCGTCATTCTCAGCAACTATTTCAATGACATATATGGCTTCTTCAATGGTTTTCTTCTTGTTTAGAGAGCCTCCTGATGAGTGATCTACGGCCTTCTTTGACTCAAAGGAAAGACCTTTATAGAAAATGTGAAGTTGAGCCTATTCATTGAACATATCTGGTGGGCATCTTCTTGTTAAGTCTTTGAATCTCTCCCATGCTTCATAGAGAGTCTCACCATCTTGTTGCATGAAAGTTTGCACCTCAGCTCTCAGCCTGTTGATTCTTTGAGGAGGGTAAAATCTTGCCAAAAATTTGTTCACCACATCTTCCCAATTTGTTAGGCTCTCCTTTGGGAATGATTAAAGCCATTTGGATGCCTTGTCCCTGAGTGAAAAAGGGAACAAGAGCAGCCTATAAACATCCGGATGGACTCCATTAGACTTCACAGTGTCACAAATTCTCAGGAAGATGGTTAGATGTTTATTGGGGTCTTCTTGAGCACTTTCTCCAAATGAACAATTTTTTTGAACAAGGGTGATGAGCTGGGGTTTTAGTTCAAAATTGTTGGCATGTATGGTAGGCTTTGGAATGCTACTTCCACAGTTTCCTGGATTAGGATTGATATAGGAGCCTAGGACTCTGCTTTCTTGCCCAGCACGGTTTGCATGGCCTTCTCTAGCATAGTTGTGAGCTTCTTCTTCATGATTGTTCTCCAAATTCTCTTCCATATTGGGTTCAAAGTACTCTTCCTCTTCCTCGGCACCAATAATCCTTTTCCCTCTTGCTTCCCTTCTTAGTCTCCAAAGGGTCCTTTCAGATTCTGAATCAAAGGATGTTGAGACTCCTTCTCTTCTCCCTGTCATACAACAGACAAATTGCACAACAAGAGATGAAATGAAGAAACTATTCTTGTTAGAGTAATTGTTAGTGTGAGTGATGCAAATTATCAAACAGTTAATGGGTTAGTGAGAAGAATTGTAATCAACAAAGAAAGAAAGAACGAAAAACAAAGAGGGTGCAGGGGATGAGGAAGAAATTAAAACAAACTAAAGGAAATTGACTGAATCAAATAAACAAATAACGAAACAGTGAAGAAAGAAAAAATGAAAAATGCTCAATCTAGTGATCTTCAAACTTAATCATTGTTGATTCAAAATCAATCCCCGGCAACGGCGCCATAAACTTGATGCATGAAAACTTGTCTCTCAACAAATTTCACTTCGGTAAGTATACCGAATTGTCGTTAAGTAAAACTCACAATAGAGTGAGGTCGAATCCCACAAGGATTGATTGGTCAAGCAACTTTTGTTAGAAGAATATGCTAGTTGAGCTAAATAGAATTTAGATTGGGAACTTGCAGAAATTTAAATGACTGGAAAGTAAATAACAGAATTTAAAGTGCAGAATCTTAAATGGGAATTTGGGGTAATGAGCATGAAAATAAACGACAGAAAATAAAGAGAATGGGTAAGATCATAAATGGGGAAATCATTGGGTTCAAGAGATGTTGCATTCTCTGGATCAAGTTCATTCTCATCTCTTCCTCAATCAATGCATTCATTGATCTCCTTGGCAATCTTAAGTGATCAGATCCCAATTCCTTGGCAATCCAATCTCTCTAAGCTTGAACAATTGCCCAATTCCTTGATTTAATTGCTCATGGGAAGAGATAAAGTGTGGTCACTGATTATACTACATGTATTTCCAAATCAAAGTGTTGGGAGGATTACATGTCACTATATCCGCCCAAACCCCAATTTGGTCCAACATGAGAAAGCATTTCTAGCATGATCTCCTTATCCCTTTTCCAAGGTTCAAAGGAGATCCAATTATGGAGAGTTTCTTTTCCAAGACAACTAACCAATTGAATTAAGATCGAAAGCTTTCTAGTAAGATCAAGAGAAAAGAAAGAAGAAGAAGAATAAAAACTATAATTGATCCATCAAATTACAACAGAGCTCCCTAACCCAATGAAAGGGGTTTAGTTGTTCATAGCTCTACAAATGAAAATTGGCAGAAAAGAAGAATCCATGCTAAAAGTATAGAAAAGTAAATATGCAGAGAGTAGTTCCCAAAAGTGCCAATCTTCTCTATAGTTCAAAATTACTCCTATATATACTACTCCTCTTGATCTTCTAGTGAGTTCTTCAAGTCTTGGATGTGGGCTCTGGATCTTCAGTTGAAGCAGTTCTCATCTTTAGTGGGCCCGGCTTGCAGAGAAATATGAATTACGTTTGGGTATTTAGTGAGATTAACGTTTGAGTGCCATTGTGGGTTTGAGAACGTTAGTGGCATTCACTTTTTCCACTAACGTTCCACCCTCGTATACCCACGTTAACTCCAACGTTAGTGGTCTTAACGTGACCACTAACGTTGCCTTCTCAATTTTTTGGCCAACATTATTAGGACTCACTTTTCCCAATAACATTGGCTTATACCCCTTCGCGAGCGTTATTGGGTATCACTTTTCCCATTAGCATTCCTTAGCCCCTTTTGCCATTCCACGTTAGTGCTCACGTTAACTAGGTTAACGTGAATACTAACGTGGTTCTTCCTTACTTCCTTTGTCCTGAAATCAAGCCATTAAAGTGCATCAAAGCTCTAGCCAAAGTCATGAGATTATGCATCATCAATTTATCATGCAATTCTGGCAAAATTCTCATGAAATCATGCAAAGTTCACAATAGTTGCTTAAATCAAGGTGTGAGTGTATTTTCATCCAAAACTTGCCTTATTCACTAAGAAATTGCATGAAACTACCCTAAAACAATAAAGAAAAGGTCAGTGAACTGGCCTAGATGCCCTGGCATCACTGGGTAGACGCAGTGAAGTGAATTCACTTGCTCCAAGTAAGGATTTGATGTATTGATATAGAATTACTGAGGCAGAATAACTGGTGATGGTTTTGTTTATGATTCTGATTCTAATTCGTTGGAGAGTTAGAAAGTTGGGAAGCATGAGGAAGATGAATTAGATTTAGTATTCCCTTATGACAGTTGCCTATTTATGGATTAGCGAGAACATAGGGTGAATGTTTGGTGAAAGGAAGTTCAGGATGCTTAGTGAGTTTTTATTACAATGCATTGTATTTATTTATAACTTTTACCATACTGGGAACCCATGGGTCAGCCGTTCTCATTCCGTATATATCTCTTGTTTTTCAAATACAGGTCTAGGTGCTCAGAAGTGAGCTGTGGTTCATCTGAGAGATGGCAAAGATCTTTATATTCTCTACTTTATAACTTGCTTAGAATCTCTCCACCTTTATTTTGAAAAAATTATATAATGTATTGGACTCTTTTGAACTTGCCTATAGAGGCTCTTATGCTTCTTTGGGAGAGATTAGGAGATACTGTTGCCAACTACTGTTATACTGTACCCTAACCGGCCTGAACTTCGCGGGTCACGACTAGTGGCTATCTACTTATGTTATATATCTATATATATGTCTTTCTCTTAATCTCCTTTATGCCTTTATCTGTATAGCGCTATCGACTTCATACTTTATCTTTAAGTTGTTGAAATGTGAGTGATACGATTTTGTGATTTTTATTTTCACTCCTTTCGGGCTTTTCAATTAATATTCCTTTCAATTATACTTATAATTATGCATAAAAAATCCACCTTGAGAGTCGTACCACCGTAATATCACTGACTTATGACTCAAGCATAAGGATTTGAATATTAGGGTGTTACGTTATGGTATCAGAGCAGTTCGTCCTTGTGAGCCTGAGGGATGGAACTGCTTATGCTTAAATGCATACTCTGAGTCTATGCCTGTGCTAGTTAGGATATCTAACCGATACATTTAGCATGAAGCCCATGAGTGTACCTTTGGTAATTTGAAGTACTTAACTTGAGATATTGATTCTGATCACCTTGATATCACTTGTCTAGTGTGGACAAGACCTGAAGGGTGTCTCATGGACATGAATGAAGTAATCAGAAAGAGGAATTCCCAAGAACGAACCGGTGAGAAAATGCCGTGATAGGAATCTTGGCAGTGGTATAAATGAGAATGGTGTGTTGATTTTGGATTAATGAGTGGAACACTGGAGGTGGATAGTTGCCTGAATGATTTGTTTAATTAGGTTTGAGTTGATTGGAATCTGATGATTTAGAGCAGAAGGGGATTGTAATTGACATTGGAATAGTTGGATTTAAATGGAGATGAAAGTTTGTGAAATTGAACACCTGTGCAGGAATTGAGAAATGACTAATTATCAGAAAACTTATATTATGGGCCTTGAATGATTAGGATGTGAATTAGAATAACATTGGGTAGATGGCAAATTGTTAAGTGTTGAGGTAGGTAGAGTATGAATTGGGTTTGGACTTGGCTGAGTTTGATATTGATCGGAATGTGGATGTAGTTATGATGAATGGGATTCATCAGATGCTTAGTATGTAAGGCCATGGCATTATACTTAAGTAGGAATAACAGCAAAGTTGCTAAAGAGTGTGTGAAAAAGGTGGCTGTCAGAGATGTGGAAGTCATCACCTAAATAGGTCGTGTCGATTGGGGTTAGGTGTATGCTACAAGTGTGGGAGATCAGGGCATATGTCTTGGAATTGTCCCTACAGAGAAGGTCGGGATGCAACTGAATTCGATTCTCATACCCGAGGTAATTGTAAACTAGCAGTTGAATGTTTGACTTCTCTGCATATCATTAATATGTAATATTCGTTCGTGATGCATGACAAGTGTTGATAATTATAAAGTCCAAGTCGACGATTAGTCGAGGACCATTAGTCTCTGAGACGGAGTGATATTTAGTTAACTTAGAGGAGTATCTAGGCTCTTGAAAGTTAAGAATAAGAGTGACATAGCAGAGGTGAGTTGGATTAAATCTAAGGGATCAGAAGTGTTGTGAACTGTACGGAGTTATTGTTCGAAACCCAGTGACAGTGAACTGTGAGGGAAGGGAATAGAGCAGATTCAACCTTTAGTTGTTCATCATTTCAGGGGCGAGTGAAGACGAGACCAAATCCCTATACGAGAGATTTTTCAAGACAATTCCCGAAGGAACAACAACAACAATCACCAAGGAAGGAGGTATAGAAAGCAACCTCAGAATAAATTGACTTATAGGTGATGTGAAAGCTATCATTCGGGAACTCCATGTCGAGCTGGATTGGGACTTTACTATAGCTGTAGAGGAGCTGGACACATGTCCTGGAACTGTCCTGAGAAGGTCAACCGGAATACTGCCAAGGGCCAACAACAAGGTCGTGTGTTCACTACGACGACGGGAAATTTTGCTAGATCTGACGGTTTGAGAATAGGTAAGTGAAAGATCGATAACAATGTGTTAAAAGTATGATTAAGTTAGTATTTGGTTTTGGCTATCATAGATAGAAATCTAGTGAATACCAGTCATGCTAAGTTGTGGTTTAGTACTTGAGGAAATAAGTGATAGAACTAGTACTAGACGAGAGATCAGAGTAATGCAGTGGAAACTGCGGAAGCAGTAACACAAGATAATTACGAATAGGAGTTGTACAAGTTTACTATAATATCTTAAGTTTGAATACTCGAAGGGTTTAGTGGGTTACTGCAAGTAATGATCCCCAAATAATGGGAATTGATTGCGGTTTTGAGCTTTGATGGTTCTGAAACGGATGAAGAAATGATCATTGATGCTTAATTGGATTTAAATGATGAGTGAGTACAAGTTGTCATGTTTGAGAGATGAGTACTATAATGATTGGTTTTGAAAGACAAGTGTGAAAACCATTAAATTGAAATGCTGATGTAGTACTGAGATTGATTTGAGGGAACCCGTGACGGGTGGCAAACTCCAGTTTTTTGGGGAGATGCTGTCAAAATTTTTCCAAGAATTTGAAAAAGTGTTGGTTATGGTTTTGAAAATGATTTTTGATTTAAGTAACTTTAACAAAAGAGATGTGTTTCGAATGCTTTTATAAATTATTAAAGAAAATTGAATTCTTATGATTTTGTTAACTTGTTATTTCAAACTCATTTGACTTCTAAAAACGAAGAGAGTTTTGATTAATTAGTCAAAGACTTTAAGACAGAAATTTATATATAAACTCGAGGGTTTAGGAATAAGAAAGTAAGTCTGAAGGTTATGCTTGGAGTTGAGCTGTGATTAGTGGTAATTAGTTTGGCAGAGAGAGAGGATAAGGATAAAGTATGATTAAGGCATGGTGATGATTTTTGGTTGATCATAGTGATGTGGGATGATGACTATAATTAAGGATGATGGTAATATTATTGATGACATGGTTTGAGATTTAACAAGATGTGAGTTATTGAGATGACGAAAGTAACGAACGAGGCTGTTGGTCGGCTTTGGACGATTGATTGAGACCCTCAGAGATAGAGGAATCAGAGTGCGGCAGCTGAAGCGCGCAGAGTAAAAAGACCTTGGAACTACCATGCGTTGGATATAAAGGTAGACTACGCTCACGTACTCGTGCTGACGGATAAAATTTTTGAAGGTGAAGACTTCTGTTGGGGGTAGAATGTATAACCCGGTCAAACCGTAATTAATTAAATAATAAATTAAATAGGAGCGAATATGGTTAGAAAATTTTGCAATCAAAATTTGATAATTGGATTGAGTGAATTTTTCGGAGTCGGAAAACATAGTTTTCTGCGTAAAAATGCTCACTGGAATTTTGACCGGCAGTACCAGCTGAGATCTGTCTAGTACTACAGTTGAGAAAATTGATTAAAAGTAAATGAGTTTAAAAAATTAGGAATTTTAATTAGGGAAGGTAGAAATATTTAAAGTGCAATTTAGAGCGCTAATCTTAAAGTTTTTTGCCCAAAATTTGGGCAACGGAAAAAAATAAGTGAATCGGGCCCAAGTGGGTCGAAGTCCCAACATATATAAACATTAGTTATGAGCATTTTAGCTTATTTACCCTAATGAAAGGGGCTTCGGGCGCTGAAATAGAGAAGGGAGTAAGAAGAGAGAAAATCCTATCTCTATCAAACTTTAAATCACTATAACTTTCTCTTCGGAACTCTGATTGACGAGCCGTTTGCGGCCACGCATCACTATTCTCATCCACTACAAGTCTTTCTAAGTTTTGTGGTGAGTAATATACTGTTCTCTACCCAGTTTTTTATTTTTTCTTTAAATTCAAATTTGGTTTGGATTTTGAGGAAATCTTTTGTTTTGGTTGTTTAGGAGTGCTCTAGTATGAGCCATTGGTGATATTCATCACAAAATTTCACGGGTTAAGGTAAGAAACCATCCAACCCTTGTGATTTATCAATTTCATGAACCATAGGTTAATGTATATATGTGAAAATTGGTTATGTTAGTGTAATTGGTGATTTTGGTGCACAATTGGGAGGTTGGTGTTGCTCGAGGAGCATTGGTGAAGTTTGGAGCTAAGGATTGGTGAAAATTTCCAAGAAAAAGCTCAATTATTTTGGCTACAAGAGGTACAGTTTAAGTTTCATTTAAGTACCGTGTGGTGTATTGAGAATTCCTAGGCTAGATGCCCTTAGGATTAAGTTTGGATTGTGTAAATGGTTGGTGCTAATATGCATAGTTGATATGTAATATGAATTAATGATTGAGTTGAGAATTGTGTGGCTTTGTATGTTTGGTGTGTTGAGAATTTGATGAATTGGATAATGAGTATTGATTTGTGGAATATACATTTAAATTGTGAATTTGGGCCGAAGGCTGTGAATTTGGGGGCGGAGACCAGAAAGAGGTAAGGAAGGTAAGTTGATGTGTGCATTGTGTGATGATATAAGTGATTGGATGGATTTTAGATATTGAATGTGTGAATAATTGGGTTTGTTATGAATAATAAGGTTTGAGGTGTTGAAGTGTGGAATTTGGTAGTTTTGGGTGAAATTGTGTAGCTGAAGCAGGTTTGGTTTTGGTTGAGTGTAATTACGTGAATGCGGTTGGGTTGTGGTCATTTGGATGATTGGAACTGAATTTGGCTTGTGAACATTGGAAAAATTGGTGATTTCTATTTTTGGGTAAAAACTGATTTTTGACCAACTTTGGCAGTCCGTAACTCGGTCTACGGAGTTTGGAATTCTTCAAAATTAGATTTTTATGAAAGTTTGATCAACGATCTTTTCATCGATTCAAAAATGGTTGGAAAAAAAAATTTTGTAGGATGAGTTATGTGTGGTGGGAGTTTGAGGTTTAAAAATGAAATTCTGCAGCTTTTTAACTTAGTAAAATTTTTGGCAGATCCTACTCCCACGCGTATGTGTGGCCGACGCGCACGCGTCACTTTCAAATTTTCACACCCTCACGCGTGCGCCTGGCCGACGCGTATGCGTCGATGGGCTAGTTCAATTGCCCAGCCAAATTTCCCGAGAGTTGTGCGAGAACTGCGCTGGTTTTATGCGTGGGACACAAACCGTACCCACACGTACGCGTGGCCAACGCGTAGGCGTCACTTGGCTTCTCCCACCCACGCGTGCGCGTGGGTGACGCATATGTGTCACTATGACTTTTTGGTTTTCCACGCGTGCGCGTGGACTACGCGTACGCGTGACCCCGTTTTCACCCCAAGGATGATTTTGAGTTCTCAAGCCAAATTTCAGACTTTTAAGTCTCCATTCTTATGCTTTATGCCATAAATGCTTATAGTATGTGATGGGTGAAAATCGATTCAATACAAACTCACCGGCAAGTATACCGGGTCGCATCAAGTAGTAATAACTCACAAGAGTGAGGTCGATCCCACAGGGATTGATAGATCAAGCAACTTTAGTGAGGTGATTAGTTTAGTCAAGCTAACAGTTAAGAATTGGGTGAAAATGAAGCGACAGAAAGTAAATTGCAGAGAATGTAAAAGGCAGAATGTAGATTTACTGAAACTTCAAGAGTAAGAAAAGTAAATTGCATCAAATGTAAAGGGAATTGGGTGCTGGAAAATTAAAGAAGACAGTAAATCAGAACTCATAACGATTACAGAAGACTTAAAATGCATGAAAAGTAAATTCAGAACACAGCAAACTCAAATGTAAAATTGCAGAAAGTAAATTTGCAGAAGAGAATTATTAAAAACTGAAATTTTATAAGCCAAATTGAACACTGAAATGTAATAGTGCAGAAACATAAAAGTGTATCAACTATGCTAAGCTCTCTGGAGTCTCTAATCCTCCAAGAGAGATCTGGAGTCTCTAATCCTTCAGTCTGAGCTTTCTATTCTACTCCTACTCCTACTATGCGTCTGTGTGTGTTACTGTGAACTAAAGCCTTTTTATAGGCATTCCTAAATTACAAATGAAATTGAAATTGAAAACAAATTACAACTAAAATAAAATTCCTATTCTAACTGTTTCTTGTGCCTTTGAGTGATGTCAATGGGCTCTGCATGCTTTGGTGTGTCAATGTGCTTGGAATCGGATTTACTTAAGCAGAAATTCACTTTCAGGAGAGTGTAGCGTTCATCAAGTGAGTGGAGCACTTTTATACCCACACGTACATCTCCTCTGCGCGTGCGCATCCTTTTTGTGTTTTTGGCCTTCCACGTGTACGTGTCTCTCACGCTTGCGCGTGCTTTGGCAATCTGGCACATTGACGCGTGCGCGTCATGTACGCGTGTGCGTCCCTTTTCTGCGTTCACTTAGTGAGCGCAACGTTCTTCAATTGAGCGCTCCCCACGCATACGCGTCAGCTACGCGTACGTGTAGGGTCTTCAAACATGCCATTTCCACGCTGCTGCTCAGCCCACGCTTGCGTATCCTTCTTCAGGTAAGTCCCACCCACGCGTACACGTCATGCACGCGTACGTGTCGATGGCTGAACTTCCATTCCCAATTTAGATTTTGCTCGAAAACGCTCATTCATGCAACGTAGCGCTTTCTTTGCAAATAAGCGCCAACCACTCCGACGCGTACGCGTCATGCACGCGTACGCGTGGGTCTTCAAAAATTTATCCCTGACACGTAAGCTTCTTGTACGCGTGCACGTCGTATCATTTTCGCGCCAAGAGTGCTCTCCTTGTTCAAATCATGGGCCACGCTTTTAATAGCGTGACCTAAAGCTCCAAAGCGTGCTCAACTCAAAAAGATGTGTCCAGAATTCTTCCTTTGAGCTTATTTTGTGCTTTCTGCTCCTTTTCCTTTATCTTTTCACCTGTCATCAACCAAACAAGTACATCAAAGCCTTGGCATGATCATCGAATCTTGCATCATTCATATTTTCAACTAAATCTTGCAAGAAATATAATAAAAATGCATAAAATTACCAATGTTTGATTGAATCAAGACAAGCATGAAATTCTCACTCAAACACTTACTTATTGCCTAAAATGCATGAAAACCAAGTAAAAACTAATGAAAAAGGCTTGTGAAACTAGCCTAATAGGACTTCTCATCACAACACCAAACTTAAATCTTGCTTGTCCCCAAGCAAGGAGTAAGATAGAACAAAAATGAATGAAGACAGAGAAGAGGATAGTCCTTATTTGGAAAATATTCAATATTGGTTAATGGGGTTTTCATGTATGGTATCTTAGAGATTTTTATTCTGTGGCTGAGACATCAACATCCCTTTGGATCCTTACTTGAATTACACAAAAAATGAGACTATTTATTGCTTGGTCCTTAGTTTTTTTCTTCTTGTTCTCTTTCTTTGCTGGGATTTATTTCTTGCTGAGGCTTAATGCTAAGTGGAAGGCAGCTTTTTAGAGTAAGCTTTCAGCCAGCATTCCCGCCCCAGTTTGTTCAATATGCAAGGTGTTGAAACACCCCTATGGGCTTACTTGCTTAAGCTTCTCCTTAGCACACACACATCACAGGCATTTAACTTGTTTTGTTCATCTCTGTTTGTTCTTTGGAAATTGATGCCCAGCACCTCTTTGGGTTACTAAATGCTTTGTCTCAAAGTAGCTCTTGATGGTGGACTTTCGGCTGGCAATCCCGGGTTAGTTAACCCAAGTTGTCGGGTGATGAAGCACCCCTTAGAACCTAGTTATCCAAGCTTATCTTTGTACAAGAACATCACAGGCATATATCCAAATCTCAAGCCATTGGTGCCCAGCCTTGTTTATTTCTTTTTCTAGTTTCATTTTCTTTCTTTTATTTTGGACCTTTTTCATTTGTCAAGTCATCATGAAATGCAACTCAAGTTCATATCACATAGTCATGCCAATATTCAGCCTTATTCATGAATCAACTAATGAACCAGCACATACCACCACATAATCTTATTCTATCTCATATCATACCAGACTTTTACTCTTTCTCTATTTCACAGTTATTTTTCATTTATTCAAGCATGAGGAACAAAGCATATAACTCAAGTAAGATGAAAGTGAATCAAGCACTTAGACTAGCAAGCCATAACAGCATGAAAACAAACAGACAGTAAATAAATCTAATAGGACACTAATCAACAGGGGACATTTGCACTTTCAATTAGCATATTTTGAGCTAAAATCAGTCAGAGAACAATACAACCTCTTGGAGTCCATTTGTTTCCTCTGTATCATCATCATTGTTGGGTTCTATGTCCTCCCTTTGTCCATGATGATGTATCTTTTCCTCCAAGAGATTGAATGACTTCCTACAAGAGATATTGAAAGTTGCTTGTTCCCCAAGCACTTGAGAAACAGTTAGCATGCATGTATGCTTGTGATTCTCTGAGCCTAAGTTAGTGCGGGAACACCAAACTTAGTTCCTTGCCTACTTCTATATGTAGCAGAATAAATACATGCATGAAATATCAATTTCTTTTAATAAGAAAATAAACTATGAACCAGAAAACAAACTACGAACTAGAAAATAAACTATAAACTAGAAAACAAACTAAAAACTAGAAACATGACAATTGTTAAGTAGTTTCTCTGATTGTTTGGAGCCGATACTAGTCATGCTGAGGGTGCAATGTGTTCTTAATAAAATTTTTGGTGGGACACCAAACTTATCATCCAACATTCACCCCTTAATTATTTTGGTGTGCAACACCAAACTTAGCTCTTTGTAATACAGAGAAATTTACTTAACTTCTTTATTCAAATAACTAAGAAAGGAAAAACTACTGACCTGTAGCTGATGAATTTCTTCCTCTTCTTCCAGTTTGTTAAGAGAAATGACCTCAATGGTAAAGAGGAGCCAGTCAGTGCCCCCTTTCTTGACCTCTTCCCAACAAGCTTCCTTTGGTAAATGGCTTGATTGAGCTTGCTTGCTGGATTAGGGGTAGGATTGCTTGTAGTTGAACCTTTTTGCTTTCTTGATATGTGATGATTGGATTTTTGACGGTTTAGAATTTCACTAATTAAATCTCGTTGTAAAGTATAGTCTCTAAACCAACAATAATCCTTTCATACAAAAATTTGTTTGTCACAAGTACAAACCCCTAAAATCTATAAACCGAAGTATTTAAACCTCGGGTCGTCTCTCAAAGGACTTGCAGGGTAGTGTTCTCGTTATTGGTTATGGACTTGTTTATTTTGGGGTTTTAGATGAGAAATATGAATAGTAAATGGTAATGAAATTTTATTAACAAAATGGTCTTGGCAAGGTTTGGTTGTCAAGGTTTTTCATCATCATCACTAGCCACAAGTATGGTAGTTGCAAGGATTAATCCCACTTAGTCATCCTTTAATCAAATAGTAAAGGAAAGTCAAGTGAGTTATATCAATCCTAGTCCATAAATCCTAGCTTTAATGAAGGCTAAAGTCAATGGCTATCAACTATCAATCGCTTGGACACTAGTAATTCAAGAAATCCTAAGTTACCTTTTCAAGCCAATAACATAGAATTCTATTCTAACATTCTCCCAAGCATTTAATCAAACACTTGGAAGGCACAAAAGGAAAGTATAGTAAATCACAACAAGAATGAATTCTAACTACAATTGAATGCAAAGAATTAACAACAACAATCAAGGAAATCACAATTATTATGAATTACCTCAAATTGCATTATTGAAAGAAAACAAAGGAACAACAATCTATCCAAAACAAAGTGAAGAATTACAATTATTAAAGAACATAACAAGAAAGAGGAAGAGGAGGAGAGTACGAATTGATAAAGGAGAAGTGAATTAAAGCATGAATTAAACCTAGATCTAAGAGGAGAGATTAACCTAAACCTAATCCTAATTCTAGAGAGAAGTGAGAGCTTCTCTCTCTAGAACTAACTCTAAATTAAACTAAGCTAAACTAATGGTAACTAACAACTTGATTCCCCTTCAATCCTTGGATCTTATATGGAGTTGGTGCCAAAGTTGGTTGCAGAAACCATCCAAAATTGCCAAGCACGTGTTGCTTTAATGAGATCACGTGTGGACTGCGACGCATGCGTGCACGGTACGCGTGCGCGTCCTCGGCTAATTCCGCAATGTGCGCGCGAGCGCCTTGTGCGCGTGCGCGTACTTGGCTGATTTCACTTCTTTGGCTTTTTATGCTTCTCTCCACTTGTATGCTTTCTTCCTTGCTCCTTTGATCCATGCCTAGCCTATTTCAATCCTGAAATTACTAGCAAACACATCAAGGCATCTTATGGAATCAAGGAGGAATTAGAATTCATCAAAATAAGGCTTAAAAAGCATGTTTTTACACTTAAGCACAAATACAGGAGAGATAACAAAACCATGCTAATTTATAGGTTAAATGCGAGAAAAGGTCATCAAAATACTCTAAATTCAATACAAGATAAACCCTAAAAATAGAGTTTATCAATATGTTCAATGGCAGCTTGGTCACAATCTTCTTCTCGGTGTTGTTGTTGGTTGCCTTCACTTCTTGGATATCAAGACTTGGTGGTTGTGTTATTGTTGGAGTGTTCTCTTCATCAAGAGCTTCTTGTATTGGTGGTTCAATGAGCCCTTCATTTATGTAGCTCTCTGCTTCAATTGAGTGTGAACTCCCTTGATTGGCTTCCTCCCTTTCTTCTGCATGATTTTTCATTAAATCCCTTGGGAGTGAGTCTTCATGGTCCTTTATCACCTCAATTAGCCTTTGTGAATATTGATTCACAAGTTCAGATACTTCCACAACCTCCTTCTCCATTCAAGTTTCACTTGGTGCAGGGGCCTCTTCATCATGTTCTTCTACTTCCTCCTTCACATCCACCAATTGATCTTCATCTTCCTTGCTTAGCAAATCTTCGTTTCTCCTTGTCTGCTCTAAATGTCCATCCATCTTCTTGTCGAGGGCTTCTTGTTCTTTCCAAGATTCTATGAATGTTTTCAGGTCTTGTTCAAATGCTAGCTCAAGAGACGAAGGCTAAGAGTGATTTTATGGACATGGATGTGTTATGGTGAAGTTGTTTTGAGGGATATAGAAGGAGTTTGTGTTGATGTATATTCAAGTGATGGAAAATTCTGACATGAGAAATTAGGAGGTGGGGTTTTAGTTAGTTCAAGAGCCTCTTCATTTCGCTCTTCCACCTCCTCTCTTGTACTTAACATTTGGTTTAGTAGAACTTCCATATTTTTGAAGGAGTTCTCTTGTTTGTTCCAGGATATCTGTGCCTCCCCCTCATATCTTTCAAGCATGGTCTCAAGCTTTGAGAGGCTTTGGTTCATGGAAGTTTGTTTGGATTGTGAATTTTGGAAGAGATTTTGTGTCGAGGGATAGTTAAGTGATGAAGAATTTTCAGATGAAAAACTGGGAAGTGAGTTTTGACAACTTTCCATAAATGAATTAAAGGTTTGCTCAAGTGATGATGGCTTTTGATAAGTGGAGTATGAATTGTCAAATGCTCTCTGATTTTGGTCCTCCCAACCACAACTTGAATCATTGTTGAATTCATCACAGTATGGATCATTTTGTGGCATTAGGGAGCAATCTTGCATGAATTTATTGAAAGCACACTCCAATGATGATGTGCCTCTTGATGAACAAAGTATGGATCATCAAGATCTCTTTGATTTTGACCCTCCTAGTCATAATCTGAGTAGTTGTTATAGCAGTATGAATCATCTTGTGGCTCTAGGAGGTGTTCATACTCTTTCATTCCTTGTTGATACTCCCATCCACCATTAGCATAATGACATAAATCATTTTGTGGTGTTGGGCAGTATTCCATGGAATTGTCTTGATTAGCATGTCCCCACTGGTTGGATTGCTCATAATCTGCTGACTTTTGGTGATATTCCCATCCACCATTAGAATAATGACTTGAATCAATTTGTGGTGGTGGGCAATATCCCATATGATTCTCTTGCTCATCTTGTGGCTCTGAAGAATATCTCTATTAATTGGAGTGCTCAGAATCTGTGATTTCTTAATGATATTCCTAGCCACCATTAGAATAGTCAATTGGTGATGGTGGGTAATATCCCATGAAATTTGTTTGATCAAAAGATGAGTTGAACTCCATTTGAATTTTGTGAAACACATCACCAATGAAAATTGAAATTCATGTCACAAGTGAAAATTTTTTTGTGAGGCAATAACTCAAACACCTTGATATCAGCCTTAAACAAAAAAAATTAAAAGAACAAAAACAAAGAAAATGCTTAATCTAGACTTCTCACCGACTTAATCATTGCCGATCTATATCAATCTCCGGCAACGGAGCCAAAAACATGATGGGTGACAATCGATTCCACACTAACTCACCGGCAAGTATATCGGGTCGCATCAAGTAGTAATAACTCACAAGAGTGAGGTCGATCCCACATGGATTGATGGATCAGCAACTTTAGTGAGGTGATTAGTTTAGTCAAGCTAACAGTTGGGAATCGGGTGAAAATGAAGCGACAGAAAGTAAATTACAGAGAATGTAAAATGCAGAATGTAGATTTGCAGAAACTTAAAGAGTAAGAAAAGTAAATTGCATCAAACGTAAAGGAAATTGGGTGCTGGGAAATTAAAGAAGACAGTAAATCAGAACTCATAACAATTGCAGAAGACTTAAATTACATGAAAAGTAAATTCAGATCACAACAAACTCAAATGTAAAATTGCAGAAAGTAAATTTGCAGAAGAGAATTATCAGAAACTGAAATTTTATAAGCTAAATTGAACACTGAAATGTATAATGCAGAAACATAAAAGTGTATCAACTATGCTAAGCTCTATGGAGTTTCTAATCCTCCAAGAGAGATCTGGAGTCTCTAATCCTCCAGCCTGAGCTTTCTATTCTACTCTTACTCCTACTGTGCGTCTGTGTGTGTTACTATGAACTAAAGCCTTTTTATAGGCATTCCTAAATTACAAATGAAATTAAAATTGAAAACAAATTACAACTCAAATGAAATTCCTATTTTAATTGTTTCTTGTGCCTTTGAGTGATGTCAATGGGCTCTGCTTGCTTTGGTGTGTCCAATTGGATTTACTTAAGCAGAAATTCACTTCCAGGAGAGCGTAGCGTTCATCAAGTGAGCGGAGTGCTTTTATACCCACGCGTACGCGTCCTCTGCGCGTGCGCGTTCATTTTGCGTTTTTGGCCTTCCACGCGTACGCGTCTCTCACGCTTGCGCGTGCCTTGGCAATCTGGCACATTAACGCGTGCGCGTCCCTTTTCAGCGTTCACTTAGTGAGCACAGCATTCTTCAATTGAGTCACCTACACATATGCGTGGGTCTTCAAACATGCCATTTTCCACGCTACCGCTCAGCCCACGCTTGCGCGTCTGATGAGCGGATAATTTATACGCTTTTTGGCATTGTTTTTATATAGTTTTTAGTAAGTTTAAGCTACTTTTAGGGATGTTTTCATTAGTTTTTATGTTAAATTCACATTTCTAGACTTTACTATGAGTTTGTGTGTTTTTCTGTGATTTCAGGTAATTTCTGGCTGAAATTGAAGGATTTGAGCAAAACTCTGAAGAAGGCTGACAAAAGGACTGCTGATGCTGTTGGAATCTGACCTCCCTGCACTCAAAATGGATTTTCTGGAGCTACAGAACTCCAATTGGCGCGCTCTCAACGGCGTTGGAAAGTAGACATCCAGGGCTTTCCAGCAATATATAATAGTCCATGCTTTATTCGAAGAATGACGACGTAACTTGGCATTGAACGCCAAGTACACGCTGCTGTCTGGAGT
>NC_029776.3:76766879-76768205 GCF_000817695.3 Arachis duranensis | reverse complement strand
GCGCCGTTGCCGGGGATTGTTCGAGTATGGACAACTGACGGTTCATCTTGTTGCTCAGATTAGGTAATTTTCTTTTCAAAAATCTTTTTCAAAATTTTTCTTTTATTTTTCGTTTTCCTAAACTTTATTTTCGAAAAAATTAATAAAAATACAAAAAAATTAGAAAATCATAAAAATCAAAAATATTTTGTGTTTCTTGTTTGAGTATCATGTTGATTTTTAAGTTTGGTGTCAATTGCATGATTTTAAAATTTTTCTTGCATTTTTTTCGAAAATCCCATGCATTCATAGTGTTCTTCATGATCTTCAAGTTGTTCTTGATAAGTCCTCTTGTTTGATCTTGATGTTTTCTTATTTTGTGTCTTTCCTTGTTTTTCTTGTGCATTTTTGCATTCATATTTTTCATGCATTAAAGATTTCTAAGTTTGGTGTCTTGCATGTTTTCTTTGCATCAAAAAATTTTTTCAAAATAATGTTCTTGATGTTCATCATGATCTTCAAAGTGTTCTTGGTGTTCATCTTGACATTCATAGCATTCTTGCATGCATTCATTGTTTTGATCTAAAAATTTCATGCATTGAGTATTTTTGTTGTTTTTCTCTTTCATTATTCAAAATTCAAAAATAAAAAAAAAATCTTTCCCTTATTTTCCTCCAAAATTTCGAATTTTTGGGTTGACTTGGTCAAAAATTTTTAAAATTAGTTGTTTCTTACAAGTCAAGTCAAAATTTCAATTTTCAAAATCTTATCTTTTTCAAAAATCATATCTTTTTCATTTTTTTATATTTTGAAAATTTCAAAAATCTTTTTCAAGATATTTTCAAAATCTTTTTCTTATCTTTTTATCTAATTTTCGAAAATTAGCTAATAATTAATGTGATTGGTTCAAAAATTTGAAGTTTGTTACTTTCTTGTTAAGAAAGGTTCAATCTTTAAGTTCTAGAATCTTATCTTGTAGTTTCTTGTTAGTTAAGTCTTTTTTAAAAAATTAAATCTTTTTCAAAATATCTTTTTATTAAAATTTTTATCTTATCTTTTTATCT
Source organism: Arachis duranensis (assembly GCF_000817695.3). NCBI lineage: Eukaryota > Viridiplantae > Streptophyta > Magnoliopsida > Fabales > Fabaceae > Arachis > Arachis duranensis. The sequence goes on along the minus strand of NC_029776.3, from coordinate 76,767,162 downwards.
TTTATCTTATTTTATCTTTTTTTCAAAATTTGATTTCAAAATATGTTATCTAACTTCTTATCTTCTTATCTTTTTCAAATTTTGATTTTAATTTCTTTTTCAACTAACTCTTTGACTTTTTATTTGTTTCTTATCTTTTTCAAAACCACCTAACTACTTTTCCCTCTCTAATTTTCGAAAATTCTCCCTCCCTTTTTCAAAAATTCTTTTTGTTTTAAAATTTTAATTTCAATTATATTTTATCTTTAATTTTCGAAAATTACTAACCTCTTTTTCAAAAATT
>NC_029776.3:76766131-76766441 GCF_000817695.3 Arachis duranensis | reverse complement strand
GAGAATGCTTGGTGACTTCACAAAGCCAACGTCCAAGTTTGATGGAAGAAGCATCTCCATTCCTGCCATTGGAGCCAATAACTTTGAGCTTAAGCCTCAACTAGTTACTTTAATGCAACAAAACTGCAAGTTTTATGGACTTCCATCTGAAGATCCTTATCAGTTCTTAACTGAATTCTTGCAGATCTGTGAGACTGTAAAAACGAATGGAGTTGATCCTGAAGTTTACAGACTCATGCTTTTCCCTTTTGCTGTAAGAGACAGAGCTAGAATATGGTTGGATTCACAACCTAAGGATAGCCTGGACTCC
>NC_029776.3:76765679-76765871 GCF_000817695.3 Arachis duranensis | reverse complement strand
CATTCTGCAGGTGGATCTATTCACCTAAAGAAAACGCCTGAAGAGGCTCAAGAACTCATTGACATGGTTGCAAACAACCAGTTTATGTACACCTCTGAGACGAATTCCGTGAATAATGGGGTACCTCAGAAGAAAGGAGTTCTTGAAATTGATGCTCTGAATGCCATATTGGCTCAGAACAAAATGTTGACT
>NC_029776.3:76764385-76765477 GCF_000817695.3 Arachis duranensis | reverse complement strand
AATATAGTCTCTGATCTGTCAAAGGCCACTTTCAGTTTCATGAATGAAACAAGATCCTCCATTAGAAATTTGGAGGCACAAGTAGGCCAGCTGAGTAAGAAAGTTATTGAAACTCCTCCCAGCATTCTCCCAAGTAATACAGAAGAGAATCCAAAAGGAGAGTGCAAAGCCATTGACTTAGTCAACATGGCCAAATGCATCAAGGAGGAGGAGGACGAAAATCCTAGTGAGAAAGACCTCCTGGGACGTTCCTCAAGCAAGAAGGAGTTTCCTATTAAGGATCCTGAGGAATCTGAGGCTCACCTAGAGACCATAGAGATTCCATTAAATCTCCTTCTGCCATTCATGAGCTCTGAAGAATATTCATCCTCTGAGGAAGATGAAGATGTGACTGGAGAGCAAGTTGCTCAATACTTAGGAGCTATCATGAAGCTGAATGCCAAGCTGTTTGGTAATGAGACTTGGGACAGTGAACCTCCCTTGCTCATTAGTGAATTAGAAACTTGAATTCAGGAAACTCTACCTCAAAAGAAACAAGATCCTGGCAAATTCTTAATACCTTGCACCATTGGCACCATGAGCTTTGAAAAAGCTCTATGTGATCTTGGGTCAGGGATAAATCTTATGCCACTCTCTATAATGGAGAAGCTGGGGATCATTGAGGTACAACCTGCCCTGTTTTCATTACAATTGGCAGACAAGTCCATGAGAGAAGCTCATGGGATAGTAGAGGACGTGCTAGTAAAGGTTGAAGGCCTTTACATCCCTACTGATTTCATAATCCTAGATACTAGGAAGGAAGATGATGAATGCATCATCCTAGGAAGACCTTTCCTAGCTACAGCAGAAGCTGTGATAGATGTTCACAGAGGAGAGTTAGTCCTTCAATTGAATGGGGACTACCTTGTGTTTAAGGCACATGGCCTTCCCTCTGTGACAGAAGAGAGTAAGCATGAAGAGCTTCTCTCAGTTCAGAGTCAAGAAGAACCCACACAGTCAAACTCTAAGTTTGGTGTTGTGAGGCCACAACCAAACTCTAAGTTTGGTGTTCAAACTCCATATCCAAACTCTAAGTTTGGTGTGGAGACAACA
>NC_029776.3:76763527-76764233 GCF_000817695.3 Arachis duranensis | reverse complement strand
AAATTAAAAACAGAGTCAAAAACAGAAGAAAAAAATTTTTCACCCTGGAGGACGCACGGGCTGGCGTTCAACGCCCAGAAAGTGCATCTGGCCGGCGTTCAACGCCAGAACAGAGCACCATTCTGGCGCTGAACGCCCAAAACAAGCAACAACCTGGCGTTAAACGCCAGGATGGTGCACAGAGAGGACAAACTGGCGCTGAATGCCAGGAACAAGCATGAAACTGGCGTTCAACGCCAGAAACATGCATCACATGGGCGTTGAACGCCCAGAACATGCACCAATGGGCGTTTGAACGCCAGAATGGTGTGCCAAGGCATCTTACATGCCTATTTGGTGAAGGAATGGTATTTCTTTTCACCTCAGGATCTGTGGACCCACAGGATCCCCACCTCAGGATCTGTGGACCCCACAGGATCCCCACCTACCATATTCCCACCTTCCCTCCTAATCCTATTTTTGTGATTTGAATTCCCCATGTCACAATTCCCAATCTTCTACATCAACCTCCTCTTTCCCACCCAACCCCACCCATATAACCGAATCCATCTCCCCTCACTCACCTCCATCTTCTTCTTCTTCTCTTCTTTCTTTTCTTGCTCGAGGGCGAGCAATATTTTAAGTTTGGTGTGGTAAAAGCATAGCTTTTTTGCTTTTCCATTACCATTAATGGCACCCAAAGGCCAGAGAAACCTCAAAGGGAAGA
>NC_029776.3:76762683-76763440 GCF_000817695.3 Arachis duranensis | reverse complement strand
ATCCCTGAGATACCTCAGGGAATAAATGGTCCTCCACACAACTATTGGGAGCAACTATGGATAGGAGTACCAAAATCACTAGGAATCATTCAACAGAAGCAAGGAAGAGATATAGAGGAGCTCAAAAAGCACCATTGGACCTTCAAAAAGGCGCCACCTTCACTCAGGTGGATTCATTCCTTGCTCTTATTTCTTTCTGTTTTCGGTTTTTAATATTGTGTTTATTTATGTTTTGTGTCTTTACTTCATGATCATTAGTGTGTAACCATGCCTTAAAGCTATGAATAAAATCCATTAATCCTTCACTTCTCTTAAATGAAAAATGTTTTAATTCAAAAGAACAAGAAGTACATAAATTTCGAAATTATTATTGAATTTAATTTAATTATATTGATGTGGTGGCAATAATTTTTGTTTTTTGAATGAATGCTTGAACAGTGCATATTTTTGATCTTGTTGTTTATGAGTGTTAAAATTGTTGGCTCTTGAAAGAATGATGAACAAAGAGAAATGTTATTGATGAACTGAAAAATTCATGAATTGATTCTTGAAGCAAGAAAAAGCAGTGAAAAAGCAAAAGCTTGAAAAAAAAAAGAAAAAAAATGGCAAAAGATTGAGAAAGAAAAAGAAGGAGCAGTAGAAAAAGCCAATAGCCCTTAAAACCAAAAGGCAAGGGTAAAAAGGATCCAAGGCTTTGAGCATCAATGGATAGGAGGGCCCAAGGAAATTAAATCCAGGCCTAAGCGGCTAAATCAAG
>NC_029776.3:76759357-76759835 GCF_000817695.3 Arachis duranensis | reverse complement strand
TTTTTCACTTAATTTTCGAAAATAACTTCCCTCCTTCTCACATCCTTCTATTTATGGACTAACACTATCCCTTAATGCAAAAATTCGAACTCCATTTTCTCTGTTAAGTTCGAATTTTCCACTTCTGTCTTCTACTCTTCTTTTCCTCTGACACCTAAAGTCCCTAACCATGTGCTTGTGTCATGAAGGTCCAAGTGAAAAGCTTGAGATTGAGTGGTTAAAGTCGTGATCCAAAGCAAAAAAGAGTGTGCTTAAGAGCTCTGGACCCCACTAACTGGGGACTTGATGAGCGGATAATTTGTATACTTTTTGGCATTGTTTTTAGTATGTTTTTGATATGATCTAGTTAGTTTTTAGTATATTTTTATTAGTTTTAAGTTAAAATTCACTTTTCTATACTTTACTATGAGTTTGTGTGTTTTTCTGTAATTTCAGGTATTTTCTGGCTGAAATTGAGGGACCTGAGCAAAAATCTGAT
>NC_029776.3:76755529-76756081 GCF_000817695.3 Arachis duranensis | reverse complement strand
AAGGTATTACTTGGACGACCCAGTGCACTTGCTGGTTAGTTGTGCGGGATTGCAAAAGTGTGATTGCAATTTCGTGCACCAAAGATCCTCATCAGTTTTTGGTTGAGTTCTTGCAAATCTGTGACACTGTGAAGACTAATGGGGTTGACCCTGAGGTCTATAGACTTATGCTATTCCCTTTTGCTATAAGAGACGGAGCTAGGACATGGTTGGACTCTCAACCTAAAGAAAGCCTGGACTCTTGGGAAAAGCTAGTCAATGCCTTCTTGGCAAAGTTCTTTCCACCTCAAAAATTGAGTAAGCTAAGAGTGGAAGTCCAAACCTTCAGACAGAAGGAAGGAGAATCCCTCTATGAAGCTTGGGAAAGATACAAATAATTGATCAGAAAGTGTCCCACTGACATGCTTTCTGAATGGAGCATCATAGGTATTTTCTATGATGGTCTCTCTGAACTAACCAAGATGTCTTTGGATAGCTCTGCTGGAGGATCTCTTCATCTGAAGAAGACGCCTACAGAAGCTCAAGAGCTGATTGAAATGGTTGCAAATAACC
>NC_029776.3:76755165-76755467 GCF_000817695.3 Arachis duranensis | reverse complement strand
GAAAGAAATCCTGTGAACAATGGGACTAGTCAGAAGAAAGGAGTTCTTGAGATTGACACTCTGAATGCCATATTGGCTCAGAACAAAATATTGACCCAACAAGTCAATATGATTTCTCAAAGTCTGTCTGGGATGCAAAATGCACCAAGCAGTACTAAGGAAGCTTCATCTGAGGAAGAAGCTAATGATCCTGAGAACCCTTCAATAGAAGAGGTGAATTACATGGGAGAACCCTATGGAAACACCTACAATCCTTCATGGAGGAATCATCCAAATCTTTCATGGAAGGATCAACAGAGACC
>NC_029776.3:76754542-76755132 GCF_000817695.3 Arachis duranensis | reverse complement strand
GAAGAAAATCCAAAAGGAGAGTGCAAGGCCATCAATATGGCCGAATTTTGGGAGGAAGAAGAGGCAGTGAACGCCACTGAGGAAGACCTCACTGGACGTCCACTGGCCTCCAATGAGTTCCTCAATGAGGAACCTTGGGAATCTGAGGCTCAAGATGAGACCATAGAGATTTCATTGAACTTACTTCTGCCTTTCATGAGCTCTGATGAGTATTCTTCTTCTGAAGAGGATGAGTATGTCACTGAAGAGCAAGTTGCTAAATACCTTGGAGCAATCATGAAGCTAAATGACAAGTTATTTGGAAATGAGACTTGGGAGGATGAACCCCCTTGTCTCACCAAAGAACTGGATAACTTGTCTAGGCAGCAATTGCCTCAAAAGAGGCAGGACCCTGGGAAGTTTTCTATACCTTGTACCATAGGCACCATGACCTTCAAGAAGGCCTTGTGTGACTTAGGATCGAGTGTAAACCTCATGCCCCTCTCTGTAATGGAGAAATTAGGGATCTATGAGGTACAAGCTGCAAAAATCTCACTAGAGATGGCAGACAACTCAAGAAAACAAGCCTATGGACTTGTAGAGGATGTTCT
>NC_029776.3:76754196-76754431 GCF_000817695.3 Arachis duranensis | reverse complement strand
GAATCCATCATCCTTGGCAGACCCTTCCTAGCCACAGCAAAGGCTGTGATTGATGTTGATAGAGGAGAGCTGATCATTCAAAGTGAATGAAGAGTCCTTGGTGTTTAAGGCCCAAGGATATCCCTCTGTCATCATGGAGAGGAAGCATGAAGAGCTTCTCTCAAAACAGAGCCAAACAGTGCCCCCACAGTCAAACTCTAAGTTTGGTGTTGGGAGGCCACAACCAAATTCTAAT
>NC_029776.3:76748989-76749220 GCF_000817695.3 Arachis duranensis | reverse complement strand
TGTTAAATTCACATTTCTGGACTTTACTATGAGTTTGTGTGTTTTTCTGTGATTTTAGGTAATTTCTGGCTGAAATTGAAGAATTTGAGCAAAACTCTGAAAAAGGCTGACAAAAGGACTGCTGATGCTGTTGGAATCTGACCTCCCTGCACTCAAAATGGATTTTCTGGAGCTACAGAACTCCAATTGGCGCGCTCTCAACGGCGTTGGAAAGTAGACATCCAGGGCTTG
>NC_029776.3:76748507-76748783 GCF_000817695.3 Arachis duranensis | reverse complement strand
GCCTCAGCTCGTGGATAGATCAAGCTCAGCCCAAGCATACACCAAGTGGGCCCCGGAAGTGAATTTATGCATCATTTACTTACTCATGTAAACCCTAGGAGCTAGTCTAAGTATATATAGAACATTTATCTATTGTATTAGATGTCTTTTGACCACGTTTCATCTTTGGTCTTAGTTTTGTTTTATTCTTCATCTTAGGAGATCATTGATCACGTTTTAGGGGGCTGGCCATTCGGCCATGCCTGAACCCTTCACTTATGTATTTTCAACGGTGGA
>NC_029776.3:76744324-76748309 GCF_000817695.3 Arachis duranensis | reverse complement strand
CTTGTCTGTGGTATTCCGAGTAGGATTCCGGTAATGAATGACTGTGACGTGCTTCAAACTTTAACCTGCTGGGCGTTGGTGACAGACGCAAAAGAGGGATTCTATTCCAGTAGGAGCGGGAACCAACCGGTGATTAGCCGTACTGTGACAGGGTGCGTGCATTAGTTTTCACTGCGAGGATGGGATGTAGCCATCAGCCATGGGTGATGCCTCGAGACTGGTTAGCTGTGCGAGTGACAGCCGCACAGGATATTTCCCCGTGAGGAATGAAAGTAGCCACAGTTGATGGTGAACCCCTATACAAAGCTTGCCATGGGAAGGAGTAAGAAGGATTGAATAGAAGCAGTAGGAGAGCAGGCGTCCAAGAGCTCTACAGCATCTCCATTCGCTTATCTGAAATTCCTACCAATGAATTTGCATAAGTCTTCTATCCCTTTTATTTCTATCCTTTATTTCTATTTTCGAAAACCCATAAACTATTTTAATTTGCCTGACTGAGATTTGCAAGGTGACCATAGCTTGCTTCATACCAACAATCTCTGTGGATTCGACCCTTACTCACGTAAGGTTTATTACTTGGACGACCCAGTACACTTGCTGGTTAGTTGAACGGAGTTGTGAAAATAAACAATGTCATCAGAGTATACAAAAAGAATAGTGATCACAATTTCGTCCACCAGCGTCCTTCTTCAGGTAAGTCCCACCAACGCATATGCGTCATGCACGCGTACGCATCGATGGATGAACTTCCATTCCCAATTTAGATTTTGCTCGAAAATTCTCACTCATGCAATGTAGCGCTTTCTTTGCAAATGAGCGCCAACCACTTCCACTCGTACGCGTCATGCATGCGTACGCATGGGTCTTCAAAAATTCATCCCTGACACGTAAACTTCTTGTACGCGTGCGCTGAGCATGGCCAACGCTTTTAAAAGCATGGCCTAAAGCTCCAAAGCATGCTCAACTCAAAAAGATGTGTCCATAATTCTTCCTTTGAGCTTATTTTGTGCTTTCTGCTCCTTTTCCTTCATCTTTTCACCTGTCATCAACCAAACAGGTACATTAAAGCCTTGGCATGATCATCGAATCTTGCATCATTCATATTTTCAACTAAATCTTGCAAGAAATATAATGAAAATGCATAAAATTACCAATATTTGATTGAGTCAAGACAAGCGTGAAATTCTCGCTCAAACACTTACTTATTGCCTAAAAATGCATGAAAACCAAAGAAAAACTAATGAAAAAGGCTTGTGAAACTAGCCTAAGATGACTTGTCATCAGTATGCCTAGCGATGGGAAGAAGCTAGGATATGTGGTAACTTGTGGATGAAGTAAAATGAGAATCAATGATGAATGATGTGTAATGATGATTGTATGAGTTGTTGAGGGTGACGATGGAAGTGTGGTGTATGCCATGAGCCGAAGGAAAGTATTTAATAATGATTATTTGCTGGTTATAGGTTATGTTATGAGCCGGATGGCTATGATAAATATTGATTTATGGCTGGAATTGAAAATATGATTTTGAATGATTGCTTTATCTTGAGCTCTTTTTCTCGAAAGTGCGACCCCATAGAAATGGAGGAAGGTGAGGATCCCCTTCATTGTTCTTCCTGGTATTGTAAAATTGCCCCCAACGAGATGGTGGGAGGTTAGGATCCCCTCCTTAGTTCGTCTTGGGCATATGAGAATGTACCTCCTCGGTAGATGCAAGGGTTGTGGTTGGGCCCCACTTGCCCCGGGTTATGATTAGTGATGTATAAATGATGATATGGTCATGATGATTGATTGAGGAAGCTTTAACATATGGCGAATATGCCGAAGATGCATATATGATAAATGAACGAATGTGGTAAATGAATAATGTTGGAAAATGTTGAATGTGAGTATGCTTGTGTTTTCTCTCTGGTTGTTAGGGTGACAGGGCACCAATACCCTCTAATGGCGATAGGGCACAGATACCCTCTAACGGCGACAGGGTGCAGATACCCTCTAATGCTAACAGTACACGAACTCCCTCTAATAATATTAATGCACAACAGAGAGACTGTACCCGGGTTAGCTACTGGACATGTCGGTTGGCTATATAACCGACAGATGATATCATCAGCCGTAGGGCAGGAATTCATCATTTGCATATATTTGAATTGTTTGGGTTTGCCTACTTGTTTTGGATTGCTATATCATACGTGCTATGTTACCTGATTATGTGCTACTTGTTCTACTTGTACTTTAATTGTGTATTACTTGCTTGTATTGCGTGTGTTTGTACAACTGAGAGGTCCCTTATGCTGGTGTCCGTGGACGCTGAGGGCTGTTCTTGATGAGATGAATTAATGATGTGATTGAATAATGATGATGATTTTTGAATGAGATAATTTGAGCTCTCTGGGTAGACGTAGTAAAGTGAATTCACTTGCTCCAGGGGAGGATCTGATGTATTGATATAAAATTGCTGAGGCAGAATAACTGGTGATGGTTTTGTTTATGATTCTGATTTGGATTCGGTGGAGAGTTAGAAAGTTGGGAAGCATAAGGAAGAAGAATTAGATTTAGCATTTTCTTATGACAGTTGCCTATTTATGGATTAGCGAGAACATAGGGTGAATGTTTGGTGAAAGGAAGTTCATGATGCTTAGTGAGTTTTTATTACAATGTATTGTATTTATTTGGCACTTTTACCACACTGGGAACCCATGGGTCGTGGGTTTTCATTCTATATATATCTCTTGTTTTTCAGATATAGGTCCAGGTGCTCAGAAGTGAGTTGTGGTTCATCTTAGAGATGGCGAAGATCTTTATATTCTCTACTTTATAACTTGCTTAGAATCTCTCCACCTTTATTTTGAAAAACTTATATTATGTATTGGACTCTTTTGAACTTACCTATAGAGGATCTTATGCTTCTTTGGGAGAGATTAGGAGATATTGTTGCTAACTACTGTTATACTGTACCCTAGCCGGTTTAAACTTCGCGGGTCACGACTAGTGGCTATCTACTTATGTTATATATCTATATATTGTCTTTCTCTTAATCTCCTTTATGCCTTTATCTGTATAGCGCTATCGACTTCATGCTTTATCTTTAAGTTGTCGAAACGTGAGTGATACGACTTTGTGATTTTTATTTTCACTCCTTTTAGGCTTTTCGATTAATATTCCTTTCAATTATACTTATAATTATGTATAAAAATCCACCTTGAGAGTCGTACCACCGTAATATCATTGACTTATGACTCGAGCATAAGGATTTGAATATTAGGGTGTTATAACATGTACATGATCTGCTAGCTTTTCAAAAGGACTCGTTTAATGTAAGAGCTTATCTGTTTACTTTGCATACTTTTTGGTGAACTAATTGCAATTTTTACTACACATGATTTGGAAATATAATTTTTTTTGTCAATCATGAGACTTCATATTTCAAGAGACTAAATAATCTACACGTGATACAGTTAAGTCACCACATCAACAGATTAGCTTTTGGTGATTATTTTCTTGGTATGGTGAATCGTCTTGATTTGTGAGCTTCTTTTGTTCTAAAAACCTCAAATCCTATTAAAATTTTGTAAAATTTGAATTTTGAAATTATATAAGGTAGATAAGGTAGATCTTTAATAGAGATCATGTTTGACTATTAAAGGGAAAAAAGATAAAGAGAAGGTTGAATGGAGTTTCGTAAGAGAAAGTGGTTTGTTTATAGTGTTGTATGAGACATCATCTTGTCATTCTTTTTGTTAGAGGTCTGTTTGTATTGCTTACAAATAGTACACTGTTATTCCAGCAAATAAATCAAATGATAGCAGATGTGCCCAAGGATGGTGGTGGTGCAATTGACTATGAAGAATTTGAGAACATGACGGCCAAAATTGGAGAAATGGACACTAAGGAAGAGCTCATGAAAGCTTTTCAGATTATTGATCAAGATAAAAATGTAAGTGTTTTTGCTTTTTACATCGTTTCTACATCATCTTCTTGATTC
>NC_029776.3:76738032-76744319 GCF_000817695.3 Arachis duranensis | reverse complement strand
TGTGTATCAGACATCAAGCGCATTGCAAAAGAGCTAGGTGAAAGATTCACTGACAGAGAGATCCATGACATGGTAGAGACGGCAGACATAGATGGTAAGTTAATCATATCTTGTTCAAATCTATGTTATAACATGGAAATTTTTGCCTATGCTCCTCTATGTCTAAAAATTTTTTATGTGACAAATTTTGCTATGACTTAATGCTTCCAATTAAGGTTTTTTGTGATAATAATGTGTGACACTGCAATCTGGCATCTCTTCCTGTAAAAGATAAGTGATAATGGTGGCCATAAAAAGGGATGTTGGGCATTACTCGCGTCATGTTTTTATCTGATAAGAATTATAACTAGCATACAAGCAAAAGATAAGAGAGGTCATATTTCTTATAAGATTAAATGTTTGCAAGTGAAAGGGCTAAGAAGACAGTGAGGATTTTTGAGAATGTGAGTTTTCTATGAAACGGGAAAAAGATAGCATGGAAAAGGGCCAAAGACAATGAAAATGAAAACACTTTAACTTTTTTTATTTCCCTTTTTTTCTCTTTTATGTTCATAGTTTTCTCTGTTCTCTAGTCTCTAGCTAAGTTTTTATCTCTTTTGGTTGACTTATAATGGTTTGTTGTCTAATAAGGATGTGGTGCTCAAGGTGAAGGTGAACTACTTTCATGTTGGTTGAGAATTTATTAATGTAACACCCTGATTAGCCTAAGCCTTACCTCGCATCGTAAAGCAAAGGTTAATCAAAGGTTACGATAGTTCTAAGCTTATTTATATATTATATATAGAAGGAGTTGATAATATCTAGAAGCCCGATGAAGAATATAGCTCAAAAAACCGAATTTGAAAAGCGCAAAATAAGATTTGAAAAGCGCAAAACGTACTAACGTAGCTACTAACTTAAAACATAAGAACCAGGTATAGAATAACAAAACATCATAGTATAATAGTATAATATCATAAGACACTAGCCACGACTCGCGGAGTTGAAACCGGCTAGCCATATAAAGACCATGTACATAACCAGACAGTAAAAACCGCTTATACAAATTTTGTTCTCTCAATACAAGCCTCTAGGCCAAAGCAAAATACAAAAGTGAGAGACATATATATATATAGTAAATTAAAAGACTCCAAAAGATAGTCCAGATGCTCCGCTCCTGTCACCAGTCAGACAACTCACTGAGGTGCGTTGCGACCTGCATCTGAAAAACACAACAGAATATGGTATGAGAACTGGAGGTTCTCAGTATGGTAACAGTGCCCAGTGATGTAGGATATAAGACCCCGGGATGCCAAAGGTGATCCTAGACTCCATATCCATCACAAGAGTTCAAGCTTAAAGCATACTAAACCAAAATAGCATAATATGTAATTCCTCAGTATAACTTAAACCGTAATACTATAACAGGGTAATCTATCTTAGGGTAATTCTATTATAATCAAACACCGCTCTCCCACAGCCTTCACCATCCGATCCACCATGCGATCCCATCGCTACCGCCTTCTGAATCCCCCCTCAACTCCAGCAAAGCACAAGTATATACAATACAAGTAAAACACAAGTAGAAGCATATACAGCAATTAATACAAGTAGCAATTAGACATATTTCACAGATAGGGAGAAACAATATCAAGTCGGCAAAGCATAAAAACAGGTAGAAAATACATATGATGAATGCCTGCCCTACTGGCTGTGATATCACATTGTCGGTTCAACTGTCAACCCGACACATCTCCGTGGAGATGTCGCCCTTCGGATTCATGGTGTGGGAACCCCGAGATATAGTGCTCGGATCACTGTCCAGGGTTTTGCGCCTGCATGCTCTGATGATCCGAAGGGATGCGAGCGGGATCTATTGCCTCTGACCTTGTATATAAGCGCAAGCGGGATGAACTACCGCCCTTACGCCAGGGCTGCTACCTCGACAGGCGGGTTCCAACCTCGGCCCCTACCGGGCGCATAGCGTCTCATAATCTCAATAAAAAGTGATACAGTGGTTTTTAAAATATTTACAGTTCAAGATGGATCCATCACTTCATTCAGAGTCCTCAACTCTATTCAACCACTGTTCATTCACATTTCAGTCCCTTGATTTTCTGCATCTCATTCATCAACCTTTCATCACACCTTCAACCGTTCCCCAATACAACTGAAACCTAGTACTCCATTTGCTAACTTTTCCAAATAACAGTGTCTAAAACCCTTAAACCATATCCCATGTTTGAACACCCAAAAATATGACCAAAGGTCTTAAAAAGGTGTTATAGAAGCTTACAACCTCATCGGGAAGGTGACATAGTTGAAAACAAAGCAAAATTTGAGAAACAGGGCGTGTGCGTCTGCACAGAGGTGTCCGTGCTCACGGCTAGGAAATTTTTTTTAAGTGTGCGTATGCACAGGGGTGTGTGTACGCACAGGTACCAAAACATAAAAGCTCTGTTCACTCACACAACCTATGCCAGCGCCCCCAACAGATTGGCCTCCCTAACGTGTGCATGCGCACAGGTTTGTGCATACGCACAGGTTGCAATTCTCCCATTGGTGTGCGCGTGCACAAGCCGTGCCAGCGTTGCAGGCAGATTGCCTGCCTCTGTGTATACGGACGCACAGGTCTGTGCGTGCACACAGGTCACCATTTCCGTAGAGTGTGCGTGCACACGTACCAGAAAACTCAGAATTCTATAACTTTGCAAAATTTCCAATTTTCAACACCAATTTTTGAATGATCATAACTTCCTCTAAAAAATTCCAAATTTCACAATCTTTATACCTATTTAAAGGGTTTTCAAAGATCTTTAATTCTAAATAAATTTCAACTAATTTTGAAAATCGAGGCAAAAATCATGATCAAACAAAATTCACCAAATTCCACTTTTACCCAAAATCACAATTTTCACAATTCCTTCATAAAACACAACCAAACCAACCCAAACCACTCCAAAACTCCAATTCTCATCAAATTCAACACTCTATGGCATATTACACCAAACATACCATATTTTTCCTTATCCACAATATCAATATTAATATATCTCATATGTCCAACTTCATTAACAATTTTCCAACCATAATACCAAATAAATCAATACCAATACCACATTTATCAACATAAATCCACTACTCAACTTCACAATCTTGCATCCTCAACATATCACTATTAATCATCATTATCAACTCAAAATTCATCATTTCGTCAATCATCATCATACAATTAAATCCAACAACTCATCAACCATTCAAATCCAATCCTATCCTATGAGTCACTAGCCTAAGTGTCTATGAATATTATATACTACATAGAGAAACCGAAACCATACCTTGGCCGATTCCCAATATAAATCAAGTGAGCTTTCAACCACAATCCAATCACTAATTTAGCTCAAACAAGCACCAACGAGCTCCAAACTCACAATAATCAAGCTATATACATATAAATCACCGCAAAATCAACCTAGGGCTCAACATAAATCAAATTTTACAAGGGTTTAGTATCTCTTACCTCTCCCAACAGATTTGATGGCCAAAATCCAAGGTTAAGCAAGGATTAGAGCAAACCTAAACATCCAAAATCACAAAACCCATTTAACCCAAACCCTAACAAAACCCTAAATTTTGGAGAGCAGAACTGGAAGGATTTCGAGCTTAACTCTAGAGTTTCTTGGGTGAGATTTGTAGAGCTCTTCGCAAGGAACGCGTAGCCACTAACGGCACGCAAATCAAAGCTCTAAAACTCAACATATGAGCTTGGGAAGATGGAGGTGGTTAGGGTTTTCTTCTTCCTCTCATCCCTCTCTCAAATCTGAAATGAGAGTGTTTATGGAGGCTAGGATTCATTAAATAAACCTTTATATATGTTGGACTTAGGTCCAACTTAGGCCCGGTTCAACCCGTTAGCGTTTTTAGCCCGTTTGGCCCAACTTTGGGCCAAACCTTTAAAATTAACGCCCGGTTTTCCATTTCTAATGTTTTTCTAAGGTTTTTAACTGTTCCTACTTTTTCTCATGTAGCACCGGGCAGACTTGAACCAGTTTAATTGGTTTAACTTCCGGTTCGTAATTTTACACGGTTTCAGAGAAAACACATTTTCTGACTCAGAAAGAACCACTGAGTCAAAAAATGATGTTTAAAACATCAAATTCTCACTCTAACTTTTTGGAATCAAATTTGGGCAATATAACCACTTAATTAACCTGTTTGATTAATTGCGGTTCTTACATTCTCCCCACCAAATAAGAAATTTTGCCCTCAAAATTTGAATTACCTGAGAAAAGCTCGAGATAATCCTTTTGCATCTCGGATTCCAATTCCCAAGTATGCTCTTCAACTCCTGCTCGCTGATGAGCGGATAATTTAAACACTTTTTGGCATTGTTTTTAGGTAGTTTTTAGAATGATCTAGTTACTTTTAGGGATGTTTTCATTAGTTTTTATGCTAAATTCACATTTCTAGACTTTATTATGAGTTGTGTGTTTTTCTGTGATTTCAGGTATTTTCTGGCTGAAATTGAGGGACCTGAGCAAAACTCTGATAAGAGGCTGACAAAGGACTGCTGATGTTGTTGAAATCTAACCTCCCTGCACTCAAAATAGATTTTTTGGAGCTACATAACTCCAAATGGCGCGCTCTCAATGGCGTTGGAAAGTAGACATCCAGAGATTTCCAGCAATATATAATAGTCCATACTTTATTCGGAATTTGATGATGTAAACTGGCACTCAATGCCAGTTCGATTCTGCATTCTGGAGTCAAATGCCAGAAACACGTTACGAACCAGAGTTGAACGCCCAAAACACGTTACAACTTGGTGTTCAACTCCAAGAGAAGCCTCAGCTCGTGGATAGATCAAGCTCAGTCCAAGCACACACCAAGTGGGCCCTGGAAGTGGATTTATGCATCAATCACTTACTTTTGTAAACCCTAGTAGCTAGTTCAGTATAAATAGAACTTTTTACTAGTGTATTAGAAGTCTTTGATCATTCGATCTTGTGACCACGTTTGGGGGCTGGCCATTCGGCCATACCTGAACCTTTCACTTATGTATTTTCAACAGTGGAGTTTCTACACACCATAGATTAAGGGTGTGGAGCTCTGCTGTACCTCAAGTTTCAATGCAATTACTACTATTTTCTATTCAATTCAATTTATTCCTGTTCTAAGATATTCGTTGCACTTTAACTTGATGAATATGATGATCCGTGACACTCATCATCATTCTCACCTATGAACGCACGTGACTGACAACCACTTCCATTCTACCTTAGACCGGGCGCATATATCTTGGATTCCTTAATCAGAATCTTCATGGTATAAGCTAGAATTGATGGCGGCATTCATGGGAATCCAGAAAGTCTAACCTTGTCTGTGGTATTCCGAGTAGGATTCTGGGATTGAATGACTGTGACGAGCTTAAAACTCCTGAAGGCTGGGCGTGACAGACGCAAAAGAATCATGGGATTCTATTCCAACCTGATTGAGAACCGACAGATGATTAGCCGTGCTGTGATAGAGCATTTTATACGCTTTTTGGCATTGTTTTTAGGTAGTTTTTAGTAAGTTCAAGCTACTTTTAGGGATGTTTTCATTAGTTTTTTATGTTAAATTCACATTTCTGGACTTTACTATGAGTTTGTGTGTTTTTCTGTGATTTCAGGTAATTTCTGGCTGAAATTGAGGGACTTGAGCAAAACTCTAAAAAAGGCTGACAAAAGGACTGCTGATGCTGTTGGAATCTGACCTCCCTGCACTCGAAATGAATTTTCTGGAGCTACAAAAATTCAATTGGCGCGCTCTCAACGGCGTTGGAAAGTAGACATCCAGAGCTTTCCAGCAATATATAATAGTTTATACTTTATTCGGAAATTGAGGACGTAACTTGGCGTTGAACGCCAAGTACATGCTGCTGTCTGGAGTTAAACGCCAGAAACACGTCATGATCCGGAGTTGAACGCCCAAAACATGTTATAACTTGGAGTTCTACTCCAATAAAAGCCTCAGCTCGTGGATAGATCAAGCTCAGCCCAAGCATACACCAAGTGGGCCCCGAAAGTGGATTTATGCATCAATTACTTACTCATGTAAACCCTAGTAGCTAGTTTATTATAAATAGGACTTTTTATTAGTGTATTAGACATCTTTGGACATTTAGTTCTCAGATCATGGGGGCTGGCCACTCGACCATGCCTGAACCTTTCACTTATGTATTTTCAACAGTGGAGTTTCTACACACCATAGATTAAGGGTGTGGAGCTCTGATGTACCTCAAGTTTCAATACAATTACTATTACTTT
>NC_029776.3:76727051-76737857 GCF_000817695.3 Arachis duranensis | reverse complement strand
AGAATCTTCGTGGTATAAGCTAGATAGATGGCGGCATTCATGGGAATCCGGAAAGTCTAACCTTGTCCGTGGTATTCCGAGTAGGATCCCGGGAATCCGGAAAGTCTAACCTTGTCCGTGGTATTCCGAGTAGGATTCCGGTATTGAATGACTGTGACGAGCTTCAGACTCCTGAAGGCTGGGCGTGATGACAAATGCAAAAGAATCAATGGATTCTACTCCAACCTGATTGAGAACCGACAGATGATTAGTCGTGCTGTGACAGAGCATTTGGACCATTTTCACTGAGAGGATGGGATGTAGCTATCAACAAGGGTGATGCCTCCAGACGATTAGCCGTACAGTGACAGTGCATAGGACCATTTTCCCGAGAGGATAAAAAGTAGCCATTGATGATGGTGATGCCCTACATACAGCTTGCCATGGAAAGGAGTAAGAAGGATTGGATGAATGTAATAAAAAAAAATAGAGATTCAAGAGGAGCACAGCACCTCCACATGCCTATCTGAAATTCCCACTATTGATCTACATAAGTATTTCTATCCCTTTTTATTTTCTATTTATTATTAATTTTCAAAACCCATAACCATTTAATCTGCTTAACTGAGATTTACAAGGTGACCATAGCTTGCTTCATATCAACAATCTCTGTGGGATCGACCCTTACTCACGTAAGGTTTATTACTTGGACGACCCAATACACTTGCTGGTTAGTTGAACGAGATTGTGGAAAGAAAGTGCTGAGTTAATGTTTTTATGCACATGCTAAAGAGCCAATATTGTTGATCACAATTTCGTCCACCAAGTTTTTGGTGCCGTTGCCGGGGATTGTTCGAGTATGGACAACTAACGGTTCATCTTGTTGCTCAGATTAGGTAATTTTCTTTTCAAAAATATTTTTCAAAATTTTTCTTTTCTTTTTCGTTTTCCCAAACTTTATTTTCGAAAAAAAATAATGAAAATCCAAAAAAATCATAAAAATCAAAAATATTTTGTGTTTCTTGTTTTAGTCTTGTGTCATGTTTTAAGTTTGGTGTCAATTGCATGCTTTAAAAAAATTTTCTTGCATTTTTCGAAAATTCCATGCATTCAAAGTGTTCTTCATGATCTTCAAGTTGTTCTTGACAAGTCTTCTTGTTTGATCTTGATGATTTCTTGTTTTGTGTTGTTTGTTGTTTTTCATATGCATTTTTCGTTTGTTAGAGTCCATGCATTAAAAATTTCTAAGTTTGGTGTCTTGCATGTTTTCTTTGCATTAAAATGTTTCAAAAATATGCTCTTGATGTTCATCATGATCTTCAAAGTGTTCTTGGTGTTCATCTTGACATTCATAGTATTCTTGCATACATCTTGTGTTTTGATCCAAAATTTTCATGTTTTGGGTCATTTTTTTGTGTTTTTCTCTCTCATCATAAAAAAATTCAAAAATAAAAAAATATCTTTTCCTTATTTTTCTCATAATTTTCGAAAATTTGAGTTGACTTAGTCAAAAATTTTCAAAATTAGTTGTTTCTTACAAGTCAAGTCAAATTTTTAATTTTAAAAATCTTATCTTTTCAAAATCTTTTTCAAAAATCATATCTTTTTCTTTTTATCTTATGATTTTCAAAAATTTAAAAATATTTTTCAAAAATCTTTTTTAATTTTATCTTTCTTTTCAAAAATTAACAATTAATGTGATTGATTCAAAAATTTAAAGTTTGTTACTTTCTTGTTAAGAAAGGTTCAATTTTTAAATTCTAGAATCATATCTTTTGGTTTCTTGTTAGTCAAGTAATGAATTTTAAATTTAAAAATCAATTTTTTTTCAAAATAAATTTCAATCATATCTTTTTTCAAAATGAAATTCAAAATCTTTTCTAACTTCCTATCTTTTCAAAATTGATTAAAATATCTTCTTATCTTCTTATCTTTTCAAAATTGATTTTCAAATCTCTTTCAATCAACTAACTAACTTTTTGTTGGTTTCTTATCTTTTTCAAAACCACCTAACTACTTTTCTATCTCTAATTTTTGAAAATACCTCCCTCTTTTTCAAAAATTCTTTTTAATTAATTGTTTTAAATTTTAATTTTAATTTCATTTTTCCTTTTAATTTTCGAAAATCATTAATTGATTTTCAAAATTAATTTTCGAATTCTCTCTCTTCTCTTCTTCTATTTATTTATTTATTTACTAACACCTCTCTTCACCTCTCTTCATCTCAATTCACTGCCCCTACCTTTACTCTTTATCCAGACTATTCATTCTCTTTTCTTTATTCCCTTTCTTCGTCTACTAACAATAAGGAACCTCTTTACTGTGACATAGAGGATTCCTCTTTCTTTTCTTGTTATCTTCTTTCCTATATGAGCAGGAATAAGGAAAAAGGCATCTTTGTTGAAGCTGATCCAGAACCTGAAAGGACTCTGAAGAGGAAACTAAGAGAAGCTAAATTACAACAATCCAGAGGCAACCTTTCTGAAATTTTTGAACAAGAGAATGAGATGGCAGCCGAACCCAACAACAATAATACAAGGAGGATGCTTGGTGATTTCACTAAACCAACGTCCAAGTTTGATGGAAGAAGCATCTCAATTCCTGCCATTGGAGCAAACAATTTTGAGCTAAAACCTCAATTAGTTGCTTTGATGCAACAGAACTGCAAGTTTCATGGACTTCCATCTGAAGATCCTTATCAGTTTTTAACTAAGTTCTTGCAGATTTGTGAGACTGTTAAGACGAATGGAGTAGATCCTGAAGTCTATAGGCTCATGCTTTTCCCTTTTGCTATAAGAGACAGAGCTAGAACATGGTTAGACTCACAACCTAAAGATAGCCTGTACTCCTGGGATAAGCTGGTCACGGCCTTCTTGGATAAATTCTTTCCTCCTCAAAAGCTGAGCAAGCTTAGCGTGGATGTTCAGACCTTCAAGCAAAAAGATGGTGAATCCCTTTATGAAGCTTGGGAAAGATACAAGCAGATGACCAAAAAGTGTCCTGCTGACATGTTTTCAGAGTGGACCATATTAGATATATTCTATTATGGTCTATCTAAATTTTCCAAGATGTCATTGGACCACTCTGCAGGTGGATCCATTCACCTAAAGAAAATCCCTGCAGAAGCTCAAGAACTTATTGACATGGTTGCAAATAACCAATTCATGTACACTTCTGATAGGAATTCCATGAATAATGGGACGCCTCAAAGGAAGGGAGTTCTTGAAATTGATGCTCTGAATGCCATATTGGCTCAAGAACAAAATGTTGACTCAACAAGTCAACATGATTTCTCAAAGTCTGAATGGATGGCAAAATGCATCCAACAGGACTAAAGAGGCATCTTCTGGAGAAGAAGCTTATGATCCTGAGAACCCTGCAATGGCAGAGGTAAATTACATGGGTGAATCTTATAGAAACACCTATAAATCATCATGGAGAAATCACCCAAATTTCTCATAGAAGGATCAACAAAGGTCCTCCATTAGAAATTTAGAGGCACAAGTGGGCCAGCTGAGTAAGAAAGTCACTGAAACTCCTCCTAGTACTCTCCCAAGCAATACAGAAGAGAATCCAAAGAGAGAGTGCAAGGCCATTCATATAGTCAATATGGCCGAATGCAAGGAGGAAGGGGAGGACATGAATCCCAATGAGGAAGACCTCATGGGACGTCTCCCAACCAAGAAGGAGTTTCCTATTGAGGACCCAAAGGAATCTGAGGCTCATATAGAGACCATAGAGATTCTATTAAACCTCCTTCTGCCATTCATAAGCTCTAAAGACTATTCTTCCTCTGAAGAGGATGAAGATGTAACTGAAGAGAAAGTTGCTCAATATCTAGGAGCCATCATGAAGCTGAATGCCAAGTTATTTGGTAATGAGACTTGGGAAGGTGAACCTCCCTTGCTCATTAGTGAACTAGATACATGGGTTCAAAAAACTTTACCTCAAAAGAGACAAGATCCTGGTAAATTCTTAATATCCTGTACCATAGGCACCATGACCTTTAACAAGGCTCTGTGTGACCTGGGGTCATGCATAAATCTTATGCCACTCTCTGTAATGGAGATTAGGGATCATTGAGGTACAGCCTGCCTTATTCTCATTACAATTGGCAGACAAGTCAGTAAGACAAGCTTAAGGATTAGTAGAGGACATGTTAGTAAAGTTTGAAGGCCTTTACATCCCTGCTGATTTCATAATCTTAGACATTAGAAAGGAAGAGGATGAATGCATCATCCTTAGAAGACCTTTCCTAGCCACAGCAGGTGCTGTGATTAATGTTAACAGAGGAGAATTAGTCCTTCAATTGAATGGGGACTACCTTGTGTTTAAGGCACATGGCCATCCCTCTGTAACACTGGAGAGAAAGCATGCAGAGCTTCTCTCAGTACAGAGTCAAACAGAGCCCCCACAATCAAACTCTAAGTTTGGTGTTAGGAGGCCACAACCAAACTCTAAGTTTGGTGTTGAACCCCCATATCCAAACTCTAAGTTTGGTGTTGGGAGTTCACAACATTGACCTGATCACCTTTGTGGCTCCAAGAGAGCCCACTGTCAAGCTATTGACATTAAAGAAGCGCTTGTTGGGAGGCAACCCAATTTTTATTTATCTAATTTTATTTTATTTTCATTATTCTTTTATGTTTTATTAGGTACATGATCATGTGGAGTCACGAAAAAAAATATTAAAATTAAAAACAAAATCAAAAATAGCAGAAGAAAAATCACACCCTGAAAGAAGGACTTATTGGCGTTTAAACGCCAGAACAGAGCATGGATCTGTCGTTGAATGCCATAAACAAGCAACATCCAGGCGTTCAAATGCCAGGAATGCACCCTGAGGAGAGCTGGCGCTGAACGCCTGAAACAAGCATGGAACTAGCGTTCAACGCCAGAAACATGCTGCACATGGGCGTTGAACACCCAGAACATGCATCACTTCGGCGTTTAAACGCCAAAATTGCATGGAATGGCATTTTACATGCCTAATCGGTGCAAGGATGTAAATCCTTGACACCTCAAGATCTGTGGACCCCACAGGATCATCTCAGGATCTGTGGACCCCACAGGATCCCTACCTACCTCCACTCATCTTCTTAACATTCTTTCCAATAAACAATCTCTCCTGATTAAACCCCTTCACCACTCACATCCATCCATCTCTTCCCCACCTAATCCCACCCATATGGCTGACACATACACATATCTCCCTCTCCTCCATATCTTTTTCTCCTTCCATTCTTTGTTCTCTGCTCGAGGGCGAGCAACATTTTAAGTTTGGTGTGGTAAAAGTATAGCTTTTTGTTTTTCCATAACCATTGATGGCACCTAAGGCCAGAGAAACCTCTAGAAAGAGGAAAGGGAAGACAAAAGCTTCCACCTCCGAGTCATAGGAGATGGAGAGATTCATCTAAAGGGTCTATAGCTCAATGGTAGAACATTTGACTGCAAATCAAGAGATCTCTGAGATACCTCAGGGGATAAATTTTCCTCCACACAATTATTGGGAGCAACTAAGGATAAAAGCACCAAAATCACTAGGGATCATGCAACAGAAGCAAGGAAGAAACATAGAGGAGCTCAAAGAGCACCATTGGTCCTTCAAGAAGGCGCCACCCTCACTAAAGTGGACTCATTCCTTGTTCTTATTTTCTCTGCTTTTCGGTTTTTATGATATATGTTTATCTATGTTTTGTGTCTCTACTTCATGATCATTAGTAGTTAGTAACTATGTCTTAAAGCTATGAATAAATTCCATAAATCCTTCAACTCTCTTAAATGAAAAATATTTTTAATTCAAAAGAACAAGAAGTACATGAATTTCAAAAATTGTCCTTGAAATTAGTTTAATTATATTGATGTGGTGACAATACTTTTTGTTTTCTGAATGAATGCTTAAACAGTGCATAATTTTGATCTTGTTGTTTATGAATGTTAAAGTTGTTGGCTCTTAAAAGAATGATGAACAAAGAAAAATGTTATTGATGATCAGAAAAATCATGAAATTGATTCTTGAAGCAAGAAAAAGAAGTGAAAAACAAAAGCTTGCGAAAAAAAAAATATTGGCGAAAAAAAATAGAAAGAAAAAGAAAAAGCAAGTAGAAAAAGCCAATAGCCCTTAAAAACAAAAGGCAAGGGTAAAAAGGATCCAAGGCTTTGAGCATCAATGGATAGGAGGGCCCAAGGAAATAAAATCCAAGCCTAAGCGGCTAAATCAAGTTGTCCCTAACCATGTGCTTGTGGCATGCAAGTCCAAGTAAAAAGCTTGAGACTGAGTGGTTAAAGTTGAAAGTGTTTAGGGCCACGGCCAAGACTCATAAAAGTAGCTGTGTTCAAGAATCAACAAACTTAACTAGGAGAATCAATAACACTATCTGAAATTCTAAGTTCCTATAGAAGCCAATCATTCTAGACTTCAAAGGAAAAAGTGAGATGCCAAAACTGTTCAAAAGCAAAAAGCTATAAGTCCCGCTCATCTAATTAAAATTTATATTCATTGATATTTTAGAATTTATATTTTATTCTCTTCTTTTTATCTTAATTGATTTTCAGTTGCTTGGGGACAAGCAACAATTTAAGTTTGGTGTTGTGATGAGCGGATAATTTATACACTTTTTGGCATTGTTTTTAGGTAGTTTTTAGCATGATCTAGTTACTTTTAGGGATGTTTTCATTAGTTTTTATGCTAAATTCACATTTTTGGAATTTACTATGAGTTTGTGTGTTTTTCTGTGATTTCAGGTATTTTCTGGCTGAAATAGAGGGACCTGAGCAAAACTCTAATAAGAGGCTAACAAAGGACTGCTGATGCTGTTGGAATCTGACCTCCCTGCACTCAAAATGGATTTTCTGGAGCTACAGAACTCCGAATGGAACACTCTTAACGGCGTTGGAAAGTAGACATCCAGAGATTTCCAGCAATATATAATAGTCCATACTTTATTTGGAATTTGATGATGTAAACTGGCGCTCAACACCAGTTCCATGCTACATTCTGGAGTCAAACGCCAGAAACACGTCACGAATCAGAGTTGAATGCCCAAAACACGTTACAACTTGGCGTTCAACTCCAAGAGAAGCCTCAGCTCGTGGATAGATCAAGCTCAGCCCAAGCACACACCAAGTGGGCCCCGGAAGTGGATTTATGCATCAATCACTTACTTTTGTAAACCCTAGTAGCTAGTTTAGTATAAATAGAACTTTTTACTAGTGTATTAGAAGTCATTGATCATTTGATCTTGTGACCACGTTTGGGGGCTGGCCATTCGGCCATGCCTGAACCTTTCACTTATGTATTTTCAACGGTGAAGTTTCTACACACCATAGATTAAGGGTGTAGAGCTCTGCTGTACCTCAAGTTTCAATACAATTACTACTATTTTCTATTCAATTCCATTTATTCCTGTTCTAAGATATTCGTTGCACTTTAACTTGATGAATGTGATGATCCGTGACACTCATCATCATTCTCACCTATGAATGCGCGTGACTGACAACCACTTCCGTTCTACCTTAGACCGGGCGCATATCTCTTGGATTCCTTAATCAGAATCTTCGTTGTATAAGCTAGAATTGATGGCGGCATTCATGGGAATCCAGAAAGTCTAACCTTGTCTGTGGTATTCCGAGTAGGATTTCGGGATTGAATGACTGTGACGAGCTTCAAACTCCTGAAGGCTGGGCATTAGTGACAGATGCAAAAGAATCACGGGATTCTATTCCAACCTGATTGAGAACTGACAGATGATTAGCCGTGCTGTGACAGAGCATTTGGACCATTTTCACTGAGAGGATGGGATGTAGCTATTGACAACGATGATGCCCTACATACAGCTTGCCATGGAATGGAGTAAGAAGGATTGGATGAAAGCAGTCAGAAAGCAGAGATTCAACAGGGACAAGCATCTCCATACGCTTATCTGAAATTCCCACGATTAATTTACATAAGTATTTCTATCATATTTTATTTATCTTTTAATTATCTAATCCAATCACATTTGAATCAGCCTGACTGAGATCTACAAGATAACCATAGATTGCTTCATACCAACAATCTCCGTGGGATTGACCCTTACTCACGTAAGGTATTACTTGGACGACCCAGTGCACTTGCTGGTTAGTTGTATGGAGTTGTGACTAAGCAACTTGATATTCTACCGGCCCGAATCGCTTTAGGATCTCAAATGGTCCTATATACCTCGGATTCAACTTCTTGGTCTTAATTGCTCTTCCAATCCCAGTTGTTGGTGTAACTCGTAGAAACACATGCTCTCCCACTTCAAACTCCAATGGTTTTCTCCTCTGGTCCGCATAACTCTTCTGTCGACTCTGAGCAGTCAAAATCCTTTCTCGTATCTTCCGTAGTCTCTGCTACCACCTCTGGACCCAATACACTTACTTCGCTCGATTCATACCAACAAAGTGGAGACTAGCACTTCCATCCATATAGAGCCTCATATGGAGCCATCCCAATGCTCGCATGAAAGCTATTATTGTACGCAAACTCCACCAATGGTATATAGTGGTCCCAACTTCCGGGTTGATCCAAGACACACGCTCTTAGCATATCTTCCAACGTCTGAATAGTCCTTTCCGACTGTCCATCTGTTTGTGGATGATATGTCGTGCTAAGACATAGCTTCGTACCGAAAGCTCTTTGGAAACCTCCCTAAAATCTTGAAGTGAATCAGGGATCACGATCCGATACGATGCTTGACGGCACACCATGTAATCTTACTATTTCCTTTATATACAACCTTGCTAGCTCCTCCATAGAACAGTTTACTCGAATAGATAGAAAATGAGCAGACTTGGTTAAGTGATCCACAATCACCCAAATCGCATCAAATCCCGACCTTTTCCTTGGTAAACCAGTCTCAAAATCCATCGCTATTCCTTCCCACTTCCACTGAGGAATTTCAAGTGGTTGTAGCATTCCCGATGGTTTCTGATGTTCTATCTTCACTTTTTGGCAAGTCAAACACTTGGATACCACTGTAGCTACATCACCCTTCATCCCTGGCCACCAGAACATCTTCTTTAAGTCATAATACATCTTTGTGCTTCCGGGATGAATAGAAAACCCACTGTTGTGAGCTTCTGACAACAAATTCTGTCTTAAGCTCCCAACATCTGGTATACAAATCCTTCCTTTATATCTCCACAACCCATCATCATCTTTGGTGAACTCTCCAAGTCTCTTCTCACCAACTGGTTGAAACAATTGCTGAAGCTTTTGCTCATCTTGTTGACCCCTTTGAATTTCCTCCTTAAACGTACTTAAAATCTGTAACTGGTTCAAACAAGCTCTTCCAGCAACTCCACCAAGATCCAGGTTAAGATCTACAAACTTATCTACTAATTCCTCTTCTTTGATTCTCATCCAAGCTATTGTCAAGGACTTCCGACTCAAAGTGTCTGCTACCACATTCGCCTTTCCGGGATGGAAACTCAGATCAAAATCATAATCCTTTAACAACTCCATCCACCTTCTCTGACGCATATTTAGCTCCTTCTGATCAAAGATGTACTTAAGACTCTTATGATCAGAAAAGACGCTAAACCTCACTCCGTACAAGTGGTGTCTCCAAATCTTCAACACAAACACAATTGCCGCTAATTTCAAGTCATGAGTTGGATAATTCACCTCGTGCGGTCTCAGCTGACGCGACGCGTAAGCCACCACGTTCCGGTATTGCATCAACAAGTAACCCAAACCCTTCAGAGAAGCATCACAGTATACTTCGAACAGTTCATGCGGTTCTGGCAAGATCAAAATAGGTGCCAAAGTTAACTTTTGCTTCAAAGTTTGAAAACTCTCTTCATACTCCGACGTCCAAACAAAAGGCGCTTCTTTTCTTGTCAACTTCGTCATTGGTAGTGCAATCCGAGAGAATCCTTCAATGAATCTCCGGTAATATTTGGCCAAGCCCAAAAAGCTCCTAACTTCCATCACAGTCATCGTTCTTTCCCATTCCATCATCGCTTCTGCCTTAGAGGGATTGATGAGTGGATAATTTATACGCTTTTTGGCATTGTTTTTAGTATATTTTTAGTATGTTTTAGTTAGTTTTTATTATATTTTTATTAGTTTTTAGTTAAAATTCAATTTTTCAGACTTTAATATGAGTTTGTGTGTTTTTTTGTGGTTTCAGGTATTTTCTGGCTGAAATTGAGGGACCTGAGCAAAAATCTGATTCAGAGGCTGAAAAGGACTGCAGATGCTGTTGGATTCTGACCTCCCTGAACTCGAAGTGAATTTTCTGGAGCTACAGAAGCCCATTTGGTGCGCCCTTAACTGCGTTGGAAAGTAGACATCTTGGGCTTTCCAGCAATATATAATAGTTCATACTTTTCCCGAGATTTGATGGCCCAAACAGCCGTTCCAAGTCAGCTCAAGAATTCTAGCGTAAAACGCCAGAACTGGCACAAGAATGGGAGTTAAACGCCCAAACTGGCACAAAAGCTGGCGTTTAACTCCAAGAAGAGTCTCTACACAAAAATGCTTCAATGCTCAGTCCAAGCACACACCAAGTGGGCCCGGAAGTGGATTTTTATGTCATTTACTCATTTCTGTAAACCCTAGCTACTAGTTCTCTATAAGTAGGACATTTTGCTATTGTATTAGAGGTCTTTTGATCACTTGAATCTTTTGATCATGTTTTTATGATTGAACCCTCTTTGGGAGGCTGGCCATTCGGCCATGCCTAGACCTTGTTCTTATGTATTTTCAACGGTGGAGTTTCTACACACCATAGATTAAGGTGTGGAGCTCTGCTGTACCTCAAGTATTAATGCAATTACTATTGTTCTTCTATTCAATTC
>NC_029776.3:76722802-76726903 GCF_000817695.3 Arachis duranensis | reverse complement strand
ATTCCGACATGATCGAGAACCGACAGCTGAATAGCCGTGCTGTGACAGAGCGCGTTGAACATTTTCACTGAGAGGACGGGAGTGTAGCCATTGAAAACGGTGATGCCCAACATACAGCTTGCCATGGAAAGGAGTAAGAAGGATTGGATGAAGACAGTAGGAAAGCAGAGAGACGGAAGGGACAAAGCATCTCCATACGCTTATCTGAAATACTCACCAATGAATTACATAAGTATCTCTATCTTTATTTTATGCTTTATTCATAAATCGTCCATAACCATTTGAATCTGCCTGACTGAGATTTACAAGGTGACCATAGCTTGCTTCATACCAACAATCTCCGTGGGATCGACCCTTACTCGCGTAAGGTTTATTACTTGGACGACCCAGTGCACTTGCTGGTTAGTTGTGTGAAGTTGTGATAAAGAGTTGATATTGCAATTGAGCGTACCATGTTGATGGCGCCATTGATGATCACAATTTCGTGCACCAGGAATCCACCGCTATGCCTTCCTTGCTCACCACGTGACCTAGGAATTTCACTTCCTTTTTCCAAAACTCGCACTTCGACAACTTAGCATGAAACCTTCGTTCCTTTAGGATTCGCAGCACAATCCTTAGGTGCTCCTCATGTTCCTTCGCCGTCTTGGAGTAAACTAAGATGTCGTCTATGAAAACCACCACGAACTTGTCCAAAAAGGGACGAAAGACTCTGTTCATATAATCCATGAAAACAGCAGGTGCATTCGTTAACCCGAAGGACATCACCGCAAACTCGTAATGTTCATAACGTGTCCTAAACGCAGTCTTAGGGATGTCATTCTCTTTCACCCTTATCTGATGGTAACCGGATCTCAAATCAATCTTGGAAAACACCCCAGCTCCTTGTAGTTGATCCATCAAGTCATCTATCCTTGGCAGCGGGTACTTGTTCTTCACCGTCATTTTGTTTAGCTGCCGGTAGTCCACACACAGTCGCATCCCTCCATCCTTCTTCTTCACCAATAAAACTGGCGCTCCCTACGGTGATACACTCGGTCGAATGAACCTCTTGGCCAGAATCTCTTCTAACTGAACCTTTAACTCGGCTAGCTCTTTTGGAGCCATCCTATACGGTGCAATCGACACTGGTCCGGCTCCAGGCACCAAGTCTATCACAAACTCAATCTCCCATTGAGGTGGAAACTCAGGGATATCTTCTGAAAATACCTACGAAAAATCCCTAACTACCGAAATCTGATCTAAGGCTTGGGTATCACCCGAAGCATTAGCCGTTAACAAGATGTAACCCTGACACTCTTCCCCACTACAATGTACCATCACGGAGTTCAGGTAGTATCCTGCGGTTATCACTGCTCCACTCTCTCCTTCCGGCATAAACCAAATTGTCCGCTCAAAGCAATCCAACAAAACCCGATTCTTCGACAACCAATCAAACCCCAAAATCAACTCCAACCCAACCATAGGTAAACAGATCAAATCATGTACAAAATCTCTACCCTCAAGCTTGAAACCTACTTCTCTACAACTTGATCTAGTCATAACTGTCTGATGCGGAGTATGTACATGCAGATCAAAAGGTAACTTTGACATTTTCAAGCCTAACTCTTCGAATTTAGAAAATGAGATAAAAGAATGCGATGCTCCAGTATCATATAATGTAATTAAAGTCTTATCACTAAATAAACAAATACCTCTCATCAACGGATCCGCCTTGGAAGCATCCTTGGCATTTACAGCAAAGACTCGCCCCTGGTGCTGACCCTGACCCGCATTCGGGTTCTTCCCATGAGTGCAATCCCTCGCGATATGACCAAGCAATCCACAGTTAAAGCACCCACTCTGGCTCCCTCTTCCCTTAGGATGCTGAAACTGATCATGAGTGTTATTCCTGAAACCTCTTTGACCTTGATGCGCATATCCTCCCCTTTTAAAGCTTTGACCCCTTGGATGGTGATACTTGCCACGCCCCTTGCTACTACCTTCTCCATGAGTGTCCTTGGACGCAGCCACTGTCTTAGCATATTCTTCCATCACCCTTGCTTTGTTCACTAAGTCAGAGAAGACACGGATCTCCATAGGGGCAACAGCAGTCATAATGCTATCCTTCAAACTCCTCTGGTACTTAATACACCTCCAGCTCTCGAAGGTCTCCGGGTCACCCTGACACACCCGAGAAAACCTACAAAGCTCTTCGAACTTGTTGGTGTACTCAGCCACAGACATGGAACCTTGCTTCAGTTGCATAAGCTCCATCTCCTTCACTTCCCTTGCAGACTCAGGGAAGTACTTCTTGTAAAAGGCCGTTCGGAACACATCCCACAGAACCTCAGCGTTCTGTAGCTGTAGCATGCAACACTCTACTTGCCACCAGGGCTGGGCCTCTCCCGCAAGCTGATAAGTGGCAAACTCCACATACTGATTGTATGGAACATGCTGCGCTTGTAAAGCACGCTCCATGGCTTGGAACCAGTGGTCCGCTTCAGTAGGATTAGTTGATCCTCGGAATGTTGGCGAATGAACCTTGAGGAAAGTTGCCAAAGTCATAGGAATGCCTCCCATGTTATCTCCATTCCCTTCAACATTAGCATGAGCATTCCCTTCGCCGTTCACATTTCCGTTGCCGTTCCTATTTCCGTTGCCGTTCCCGGCCGGTTGACCTAGCCTCTACACAGCTTTCAGAGTCGCAGCAGCATTTGCCTCCATAGTGTTGGCCAGATTCACCATCGCCGTCATGAATTCGGCATGGTTGTCCGCTGGTTGCTCGTTCCTACTCTCACGTGAACGTGCTCGACCTCGTCCGCGAGTAGCCATGTAGGATTCCTGTCTACACCAAACAATCGATATCAAGGTGATCAGTCTCAATATCAAAAGTCTAGTGCTTCAATTTATCCCAAACAAGCACTCACAAATAACCATGCTATGAATATTTCAAACAGATATCCTAAGCAGATAACCTAATAGCATCAAATAAAAGACAGAGTATGTAATGAAGCACAATCGGTCCATTCCTCAGGCTCACAAGGACAAACCGCTCTAATACCACTAAATGTAACACCTTAATTAGCCTAAGCCTTACCTCGCATCGTAAAGCAAAGGTAAATCAAAGGTTACGACAGTTCTGAGCTTAATTATATATTATATATAGAAGGAGTTGATAATATCTAGAAGCCCGATAAAGAATATAGCTCAAAAAACTAGATTTGAAAAGCGCAAAACGTACTAACGTAGCTACTAACTTAAAACATAAGAACCAGGTATAGAATAACAAAACATCATAGTATAATAGTATAATATCATAAGACACTAGCCACGACTCGCGAAGTTGAAGCCAACTAGCCATATACAGACCATGTACATAACCAGACAGAAAAAACCGCTTATACAAATTTTGTTCTCTCAATACAAGCCTCTAGGCCAAAGCAAAATACAAAAGTGAGAGACATATATATATATATAGTAAATCAAAAGACTCCAAAAGATAGTCCAGATCCTCCGCTCCTATCACCAGTCAGACAACTCACTGAGGTGGATTGTGACCTGCATCTGAAAAACACAACAGAATATGGTATGAGAACTGAAGGTTCTCAGTATGGAAACAGTACCCAGTGATGTAGGATATAAGACCCCGGGACGCCAAAGACGATCCTAGACTCCATATCCATCACAAGAGTTCAAGCTTAAAGCATACTAAACCAAAATAGCATAATATGTAATTCCTCAGTACAACTTAAATCGTGATACTATAACAGGGTATTCTATCTTAGGGTAATTCTACTCTAATCAAACACCGCTGTCCCACAGCCTTCACCATCCGATCCACCATGCGATCCCATCGCTACCGCCTTCCGAATCCCCCCTCAACTCCAGCAAAGCACAAGTATATACAATACAAGTAAAACACAAGTAGAAGTATATACAGCAATTAATACAAGTAGCAATTAGACATATTTCACAGATAGGGAGAAACAATATCAAGTCGGCAAAGCATACAAACAGCTAGAAAATACATATGATGAATGCCTGCCCTACTGGCTGTGATATCACATTGTCGGTTCAACTGCCAACCCGACACATCTCTATGGAGATGTTGCCCTTCGG
>NC_029776.3:76722439-76722640 GCF_000817695.3 Arachis duranensis | reverse complement strand
ATATTTTCTGGCTGAAATTGAGGGAGCTGAGCAAAAATCTGAGTTAGGCTGAAAAATGACTGCTGATGTTGTTGGATCCTGACCTCCCTGCACTCGAAATGGATTTTCTGGAGCTACAAAAGTCCAATTGGCGCGCTCTCAATGGCGTTGGAAAGAAGACATCCAGGGCTTTCCAGCAATATATAATAGTCCATACTTTGC
>NC_029776.3:76717871-76718800 GCF_000817695.3 Arachis duranensis | reverse complement strand
TACCAACAATCTCTGTGGATTCGACCCTTACTCACGTAAGGTTTATTACTTGGACGACCCAGTACACTTGCTGGTTAGTTGAACGAGATTGTGAAGACAATAAACAATGCCTTCAGAGTATACATCCTTTATAAATACATACAAGTGATCACAATTTCGTCCACCAAGTTTTTGGCGCCGTTGCTGGGGATTGTTCGAGTATGGACAACTGACGGTTCATCTTGTTGCTCAGATTAGGTAATTTTCTTTTCAAAAAGTTTTCAAAAATTTTTCTTTAATTTTTTCGTTTTTCCAAAAATATTTTCGAAAAAAAAATAATAAAAATACAAAAAATCATAAAATCATAAAAATCAAAAATATTTTGTGTTTCTTGTTTGAGTCTTGTGTTAATCTTTAAGTTTGGTGTCAATTGCATGCTTTTAAAATATTTTCATGCATTCATAGTGTTCTTCATGATCTTCAAGTTGTTCTTGATAAGTCGTCTTGTTTGATCTTGATGATTTCTTGTTTTGTGTTGTTTGTTGTTTTTCATGTGCACTTTTGCATTCATATTTTCCATGCATTAAAGATTTCTAAGTTTGGTGTCTTGCATGTTTTCTTTGCATTAAAAATTTTTCAAAATTATGTTCTTGATGTTCATCATGAGCTTCAAAGTGTTCTTGGTGTTCATCTTGACATTCATAGCATTCTTGCATGCATTCATTGTTTTGATCTAAAAATTTCATGCATTGAATACTTTTGTTGTTTTTCTCTTTCATAATTAAAAATTCAAAAAATCAAAAAAATATCTTTTCCTTATTTTCCTCCAAATTTTCGAAATTTTGGGTTGACTTGGTCAAAAATTTTTAAAATTAGTTGTTTCTTACAAGTTAGTCAAGGTCAAATTTTCAATTTTAAAAATCTTATCTTTTCAAAATCTTTTTCAAAAA
>NC_029776.3:76714158-76714841 GCF_000817695.3 Arachis duranensis | reverse complement strand
TGTTGGGAGGCAACCCAATTTTTATTTATCTAATTTTATTTTTATTTTATTTTTATTTTATGTTTTAGTGGGTACATGATCATGAGGAGTCACGAAAAAATCAAAAAAATTAAGAACAGAGTCAAAAACAGAAGAAAAAAAATTTTTCACCCTGGAGGACGCACAGGCTGGCGTTCAACGCCAGTAAGGTGCATCTGGCCGGCGTTCAACGCCAGAACAGAGCACCATTCTGGTGCTGAACGCCAGAAACAAGCAACATCCTGGCGCTGAATGCCAGGAATGTGCCCAGAGAGGAAAAACTGGCGCTGAACGCCAGTAACAAGCATGAAACTGGCGTTCAACACCAGAAACATGCTTTACATGGGCGTTGAACGCCCAGAACGTGCACCAATGGGTGTTTAAACGCCAGAATGGTGTACAAAGGCATTTTACATGCCTATTTGGTGCAGGAATGGAATTTCTTGACACCTCAGGATCCTGTGGACCCCACAGGATCACCTCAGGATCTGTGGACCCCACAGGATACCCACCTACCTTTACAATTCAACTTCTCTTTCCCACCCAATCCCACCCATATAGCCGAATCCATCTCCCCTCCCTCACCTCCATTTTCTTCTTCTTCTTCTTCCTCTCTTCTTTCTTCTCTTGCTCGAGGGCGAGCAATATTTTAAGTTTGGTGTGGT
>NC_029776.3:76713334-76714086 GCF_000817695.3 Arachis duranensis | reverse complement strand
TACTAGGAAGGAAGATGATGAATGCATCATCCTAGGAAGACCTTTCCTAGCCACAGCAGAAGCTGTGATAGATGTCAACAGAGGAGAATTAGTCCTTCAATTGAATGGGGAATACCTTGTGTTTAAGGCACATGGCCATCTCTCTGTGACAAAAGAGGGTAAGCAAGAAGAGCTTCTCTCAGTTCAGGGTCAAGAAGAGCCCCCACAGTCAAACTCTAAGTTTGGTGTTGGGAGGTCACAACCAAACTCTAAGTTTGGTGTTAAGATCCCATATCCAAACTCTAAGCTTGGTGTTGGGACTATACAACATTGACCTGATCACCTGTGAGGCTCCATGAGAGCCCTCTCTCAAGCTAATGACATTAAAAGAGCGCTTGTTGGGAGGGATTAGCCGTGCTGTGACAGAGCATAGGACCATTTTCACTGAGAGGATTGGATGTAGCCATTGACAACGGTGATGCCCTACATACAGTTTGCCATGGAAAGGAATAAGAAGGATTGGATGAAAGCAATAGGAAAGCAGAGATTCAAGAGGAACTAAGCATCTCTATACGCTTATCTGAAATTCTCACCAATGAATTACATAAGTATCTCTATCTTTATTTTACGTTTTATTTATCTTTTAATTATTAAAACTCCATAACCATTTGAATCCGCCAGACTGAGATTTACAAGGTGACCATAGCTTACTTCAAGCCGACAATCTCCGTGGGATCGACCCTTACTCACATAAGGTTTATTACTTGGACGAC
>NC_029776.3:76711690-76712294 GCF_000817695.3 Arachis duranensis | reverse complement strand
CTTAAAGCTATGAATAAAATCCATTAATCCTTCACCTCTCTTAAATGAAAAATGTTTTTAATTCAAAAGAACAAGAAGTACATAAATTTCGAATTTATCATTGAATTTAATTTAATTATATTGATGTGGTGACAATACTTCCTGTTTTTTGAATGAATGATTGAACAGTGCATATGTCTTTTGATATTGTTGTTTATGAGTGTTAAAATTATTGGTTCTTGAAAGAATGATGAACAAAGATAAATGTTATTGATGATCTGAAAAAAATCATGAAATTGATTCTTGAAGCAAGAAAAAGCAGTGAAAAAGGAAGCTTGCAAAAAAAAAAAAGTGGCGAAAAAAAATGAAAGAAAAAGAAGGAGCAGTAGAAAAAGCCAATAGCCCTTAAAACCAAAAGGCAAGGGTCAAAAGGATCCAAGGCTTTGAGCATCAATGGATAGGAGGGCCCAAGGAAATAAAATCCAGGCCTAAGCGGCTAAATCAAGCTGTCCCTAACCATGTGCTTGTGTCATGAAGGTCCAAGTGAAAAGCTTGAGACTGAGTGGTTAAAGTCGTGATCCAAAGCAAAAAAGAGTGTGCTTAAGAGCTCTGGACACCACTAACT
>NC_029776.3:76708198-76708560 GCF_000817695.3 Arachis duranensis | reverse complement strand
CTAGAACGGACTGTAATTAACCGTAGAAGGGATTGGGCAAGGAGCTTGGATGATGCTCTGTGGGCATACAGAACAGCATTCAAGACCCCTATAGGGATCTCTCCATACCAGCTTGTGTATGGAAAGGCATGTCACTTGCCAGTGGAACTGGAACACAAGGCCTACTGGGCAACCAGATTCCTAAACCTTGATGCCAAGTTAGCTGGAGAAAAACGATTGCTCCAGTTAAATGAGCTAGAGGAATTTAGACTCAATGCTTTCGAGAAAGCAAAAATTTACAAGGAGAAAGCAAAAAGATTGCATGATAAGAAATTGTCATCCAGAGTCTTTGAGCCAGGGCAGAAAGTTCTGCTATTTAATTT
>NC_029776.3:76706050-76707745 GCF_000817695.3 Arachis duranensis | reverse complement strand
TTTTGGGCGTTGAACGCCCAAAAGAAGCACCCACTGGGCGTTTAACGCCAGTAAGGGTAGTCTTCTGGGCGTTGAACGCCAGAAAGGAGCACCTTCTGGGCGTTCAACGCCAGATTGTTAGCATCCTGGGCGTTCAGAAAAACGCCCAGTGACAAAGGACTTCCTGGCGTTCAACGCCAGAAAGAAGCATCAGCTGGGCGTTGAACGCCCAGGAGAAGCAGCATTTGGGCGTTAAATGCCCAAAACATGCATCGTTTGGGCGTTTAACGCCAGGATGGTGGGAGGAGGTAAAATTCGTTTTTCTTTATAATTTTTCTAAATTTTTATGTTTCAATTCATGATTTCTTGCATAAACATGTTTCAAATTGTCATCCCTCAAATCAAATTAGTTTTCTAAAAATCCTAATTTCTAAAATCCCTTTTTCAAAAGTATCAAATATATCTTAATTCATAAACACAAATCTTTTTTCAATCCAAATCTTTTTCAAATCTTTTTCAACTCATCATATCTTCTGGATTTCGAAATTACCTCTCCCTCTATTCCTCTCCTTTTCTTTATTTTGCTTGAGGACAAGCAAACCTCTAAGTTTGGTGTGAGTTGCCATGATCACTGAGCTAAAACTTATCAAGATCATGGAACCTAAGGGAACAGGAAGAGCAAGGATGTGAACTGAAGGAACTAAAGCGTCAAAAGCTATTCCTTGAAGAACCAAGCACCCCATAGACTAGAGGAACATCCACTTCCCAAAAATACAGGTTGTTAAGTTCCAATTTTAAGCTTTAACTCTGTGATAGTATTTTTATAGAAATTTACCTTAGAAGTTATATAGGAGTAGTAGTAATTAGTATCTCTATTTAGATTTTATCTCCAATTAAGCTATAATTTATTTTTCTCATCATTATCAAACATGAATAAATTAGTAGATTCTTAGAATAAAGAGGCAATATTTTTTCGAGTTCTTAACAAAGAAAATTCTAATTATTTACATGTGGTGGCAATACTTTTTGTCTTCTGAATGAATGCTTGAACAGTGCATATTTTTTATATTGAATTTTATGAATGTTAAAATTGTTGGCTCCTGAAAGAATGACGAACAAGAGAAATGTTATTGATGATCTGAAAAATCATGAAATTGATTCTTGAAGCAAGAAAAAGCAGTGAAAAACAAGCTTGCGAAAAAAAAAATTACAAGGAATCATTGGATAAAGAAAAAAGGAAAAAGCCAATAGCCCTTAAAACCAAAAGGCAAGGGTAAAAAGGATCCAAGGCTTTGAGCATCAATGGATAGGAGGGCCCAAGGAAATAAATCCAGGCCTAAGCGGCTAAGTCAAGCTGTCCCTAACCACGTGCTTGTGGCATGCAGGTCCAAGTGAAAAGCTTGAGACTGAGTGGTTAAAGTCGTGATCTAAAGCAAAAGAGTGTGCTTAAGAACTCTGGACACCTCTAACTGGGGACTCTAGCAAAGCTGAGTCACAATCTGAAAAGGTTCACCCAATTATGTGTCTGTGGCGTTTATGTATCCGGTGGTAATACTGGAAAACAAAGTGCTTAGAGCCACGGCCAAGACTCATAAAGTAGCTGTGTTCAAGAATCAACATACTAAACTAGGAGAGTCAATAACACTATCTGAATTCTGAGTTCCTATGGATGCCAACCATTCTGAATTTCAAAGGATAAAGTGAGATGCCAAAACT
>NC_029776.3:76652568-76705926 GCF_000817695.3 Arachis duranensis | reverse complement strand
ATATTTTCTGGCTGAAATTGAGGGAGCTGAGCAAAAATCTGAGTTAGGCTGAAAAATGACTGCTGATGCTGTTGGATCCTGACCTCCCTGCACTCGAAATGGATTTTCTGGAGCTACAAAAGTCCAATTGGCGCGCTCTCAACAGCGTTGGAAAGAAGACATCCAGGGCTTTCCAGCAATATATAATAGTCCATACTTTGCGCGAAGATAGATGACGTAACTCGGCGTTGAACGCCAAGTACATGCTGCTGTCTGGAGTTAAACGCCAGAAAAACGTCATGATCCGGAGTTGAACGCCCAAAACACATCATAACTTGGAGTTTAACTCCAAGAAAGGCCTCTACTCGTGGATAGCTTTAGTCTCAGCCCCAGCACACACCAAGAGGGCCCCAATTAAACAACTTTTAGAGACTTATCTTGTACATCATGACACTTTCAGATCTGAATTACATACTTTTTGACGGCATGAGTCTCTAAACTCTATTGTTGGGGGTGAGGAGCTCTGCGGCGTCTCGATGATTTAATACAATTCCTTTGTTTTCCATTCAAACACGCTTGTTCTTATCTAAGATGTTTATTCGCGCTTAACTATGGAGAAGGTGATGATCCGTGACACTCATCACCTTCCACAATCCATGAACGTGTGCCTGACAACCACCTCCGTTCTACATCAGATTGAATGAACATCTCTTAGATTCCTTAATCAGAATCTTCGTGGTATAAGCCGGATTGATGGCAGCATTCATGAGAATCCGGAAAGTCTATACCTTGTCTGTGGTATTCCGAGTAGGATTCTGGGATTGAATGACTGTGACGAGCTTCAAACTCCTGAAGGCTAGGCGTTAGTGACAGACGCAAAAGAATCAATGGATTCTATTCCAACCTGATTGAGAACCGACAGATGATTAGCCGTGCTGTGACAGAGCATAGGAACGTTTTCACTGAGAGGATGGGAAGTAGCCCCTGACAACGGTGACACCCTACATAGAGCTTGCCATGGAAGGAGCCTTGCGTGTGTTGAAGGATTTCAAGGAAGAGTTGAAGTCAACGGACAAAGCATCTCCAAAACTCCCACATATTCCCCATTACTGCACAACAAGTAACGCTATTATTCTCTATTATTTTTCTTACAATTTTAAATACTTTGACTTCTTGCAACTAAATCCAAATAACCTTATTGGCCTCCTGACTAAGATTAATAAAATAAACATTGATTGCTTCAAACCAATAATCTCCGTGGGATCGACCCTTACTCACGTAAGGTATTACTTGGACGACCCAGTGCACTTGCTGGTTAGTTGTGCGAATTACAAATTCGTGCACTACCTGCCCTACTGGCTATGATATCACATTGTCGGTTCAACTACCAAACTGACACATCTCCATGGAGATGTCGCCCTTCAGATTCATAGTGTGGGAACCCCCGAGATATAGTGTTCGGATCACTGTCCAGGGTTTTACGCTTGCACGCTCTGATGATCTGAAGGGATGCGAGTGGGATCTATTGCCTCCGACCTCGCATCTAAGTGCAAGCGGGACGAACCATTACCCTTACGATCCAACCTCGGCCCCTGCCAGGCACATAGCGTCTCATAATCTCAATAAAAAGTGATACAGCGATTTTCAAAACATTTACAGTTTAAGATGGGTCCATCACTTTATTCAGAGTCCTCAACTCTGTTCAACCACTGTTCATTCACAATTCAGTCCCTTGATTTTCGCATCTCATTCATCAACATTTCATCACACCTTCAACCCTTCCCCAATACAACTGAAACCTAGTACTCCGTTTGCTAACTTTTCCAAATAACAGTGTCTAAAACCCTTAAACCATTTCCCATGTTTGAACATCCAAAAATATGTCCAAAGGTCTTAAAAAGGTGTTATAGAAGCTTACAACCTCGTCGGGAAGGTGACATAGTTGAAAACATAGCAAAATTTGAGAAACAGGGCGTGTGCGTCCGCACAGAGGTGTGTGTGCGCACGCCCAGGAATTTTTTTTTTAAGTGTGCGTACGCACAGGGGTGTACGTACGCACAGGTACCAAAAAATAAAGGGTCTGTGTGCTCGCACAACCTGTGCCAGCACCACCAACAGATTGGCCTCCCCAACGTGTTCGTGCACACAGGTCTGTGCATACGCACAGGTTGCAATTCTCCCATTGGTGTGTGCACACACAAGCCTTGCTAGCGCTGTAGGCAAATTGCCTGCCTCTGCGTGTGCGGATGCACAGGTCTGTGCGTGCGCACAGGTCACCATTTACGCAGAGTGTGCGTACACACAAGGCTGTGTGTGCGCACATACTAGAAAACTCAGAATTCTGTAACTTTGCAAAATTTCCAGTTTTCAACACCAATTTTTGAATGATCATAACTTCCTCTACAAAATTTCAAATTTCAGAATCTTTATACCGATTTAAAGGGTTTTCAAGGATCTTTAATTCTAAATAAATTTCAACTAATTTTGAAAATCGAGGCAAAAGTTATGATCAAACAAAATTCACCAAAATTCTACTTTTACCCAAAATCACAATTTTCACAATTCCTTCATAAAACACAACCAAACTAACCCAAACCACTCCAAAACTCCAATTCTATTAAATTCAACACTCTATGGCATATTACACCAAACATACTACATTTTTCCTTATCCACAATATCAATATTAATATATCTCATATGTCCAACTTCATTAACAATTTTCCAACCATAATACCAAATAAATCAATACCAATACCACATTTATCAACATAAATCCACTACTCAACTTCACAATCTTGCATCCTCAACATATCACTATGAATCATCATTATCAACTCAAAATTCATCATTTCGTCAATCATCATCATACAATTAAATCCAACAACTCATCAACCATTCAAATCCAATCCTATCCTATGGGTCACTAGCCTAAATGTCCATGAATATTTTATACTACATAGAGAAAACCGAAACCATACCTTGGCCGATTCCCAATATAAACCAAGTGAGCTTTCAACCACAATCCAATCACCAATTTAGCTCCAACAAGCACCAACAAGCTCCAAACTCACAATAATCAAGCTATATACATATAAATCACCACAAAATCAACCTAGGGCTCAACATAAATCAAATTTCACAAGGGTTTAGTATCTCTTACCTCTCTCAACAGATTTTATGGCCAAAATCTAAGGTTAAGAAAGGATTAGAGCAAACCTAAACATCCAAAATCACAAAACCCATTTAACCCAAACCCTAACAAAACCCTAAATTTTGGAGAGCATAACTGGAAGGATTTCGAGCTTACCTCTAGATTTTCTTGGGTGGGTTTTGTAGAGTTCTTTTCAAGGAACGCGTAGTCGCTGATGGCACGTAAATCGGAGCTCTAGAACTCAAGATATAAGCTTGGGAAGATAGAGGTGGTTAGGGTTTTCTTCTTCCTCTCCTCCCTCTCTCAAATCTGAAGTGAGAGTGTTTATGGAGGCTATGGTACATTAAATGAACCTTTATATATGTTGGACTTGGGCCCAACTTGGGCCCGGTTCAACCCGTTAGCATTTTTAGCTCGTTTGTCCTAACTTTGGGCCAAACCTTTAAAATTAACACCCGATTTTCCATTTCTAATGTTTTTCTAAGGTTTTTGACTGTTCCTACTTTTTCTCGCGCAGCACCGCGCAGACTTAAACCGGTTCAAGCGGTTTGCGATTTTTTACGATTTTCGCAGAAAACACATTTTCTGACTCGAAAAGACCCACTGAGTCCAAAAATGATGATTAAAACATCAAATTCTCACTCTAACATTTCAAAATCAAATTTGGGCAATATAACCACTTAATTAACCTGTTCGATTAATTGCGGTTCTTACAATTAACAATAATCATTATATTATATTATTTATTTATCTTTTATTGATGAATTGGATGAGTGCTTGATGACAAGTCATCTTATACTAGCTTTACTAGCAATTTTCATTTATTTCATTAGGTTTCATGCACTTTCTTACACAATAAGTAAGTAATTGGAGTGGAATTTCATGTTTATCTTAATTCAATCAAACATCATTATTTTTATACAAAATCATGAGATTTATGCAAGAATTAGGTGATTATTATGAATGATGCAAAACCTTATGATTTTGGTGAGACTTTGATTGCATGTTTGGTTGATTTTAGGTTAAAAAATGGAGAGAAAGAGGTGCAGTGCAGAGCAACGCTGCGTTCAAATAAAGAACGCCACGCTCGCTAGCGATGCGCACGCGTAAAGGACGCTTACGTGTCGGGCAACGATTTTTGAAGACCCACGTGTACGCGTGACACGTGGATGTGATTGGTGCTCATTTGCATAGAGAGCGCTACGTTGGCTTAACGAGCATTTTCGAGCAATTTTGAATTTGGAATTGAAAGTTTTGCAACCGACGCGCACGCGTACATGACGTGCACGTGTCGATGGAACATCTGGCATGAAGCACACACACGCGTGGGTGGCACGGAAGCTTGGAATCAACATTTTGCCACCTACGCACACGCGCAGAGGACACACACGCGTGGGGAGCGTTCATGGCGCAAACATAGCGCTCATTAAACGAACGCTATCAAGGACACGCACGCGTGAATGTGGCGCGCAAGCATGGCTGAGGCGGAAAACAATTACGACGCGCACGCGTATGTGATGCATACGCGTCGATGTGAAAAAATGC
Source organism: Arachis duranensis (assembly GCF_000817695.3). NCBI lineage: Eukaryota > Viridiplantae > Streptophyta > Magnoliopsida > Fabales > Fabaceae > Arachis > Arachis duranensis. The sequence goes on along the minus strand of NC_029776.3, from coordinate 76,701,249 downwards.
AAGGGGACGCATGGGCGTGAAGCACGCGTACGCGTGATGATGCATTCAGCGAGCAAGGACGCACACGCACAAGAGACGCGTACGCGTAGGTGAATGAACGCTGCGCTCAATTTGAAAACGCTCCGTTCTCCTAGAAGCTGCAACCAAGTACCATCCTGACCCACTGCAACAGAGGCCAAAAAAGCCACTCCAAGTACTTGATGATTGAATTAGAAAGTGTATAAATAGGAGAAAATTTGATTTCATGAGGACCTTTTTTTTTCCTTTTGCTTTGATCTTCTTTTTCGACTTTTTTTTTAGCTCTTCTTTTAGGAACTCTTTAGAATTCTAGATCTGAGTTATTTTTCTTTCTGTTTTCTTCTGCTGCATTTTTTTCTTTTCTGTTTTGGTTTTACTTGAGCTATGATGAACTAAACCCCAAAATCATTAGGGAAAGGAGCTTTATTGTAATTCCAATAAATCAATAAAATTTTTCTTCTTCTCAATTCAATTTAGTAGCTATTGGATATCTTCTGTTTTAATTTAGAATTTTTCACTCCGGAAGGGGGTTGAATTCAATGGAATGCTTGTGTGAGCCTTGGAAGGGGAATCACTTGCATTAGAATTAGAGCTCTATCCTTCACTACTCTCTTGATTAACACCATTCGGGAGGAATTGAGATCTTGATAGTTAGTGTGGTTCATGGATGAGAGATTTGCACTTAACCTCTTCTCATGACAATCAGATCAAGGAATTGGCAAGATTGATTGTGATTTGAAAGATTGGATTGCGAAGGAATTGGGATCCAATCAATTTCAATCCACCATAGATCTACCAAATGATTGAGAAAGGAGTTGAGACCAATTTGATTCAGGAAGGACTACAGTATCTCCAATCCCTGATGAATCACTTTCTTTGAATTTTCTTTCATCTTAGAGCTTCTGATTTATTGCAGTTTACATTCTGTTTCATTTCTCAGTACCCAAATCCTTTTACTATTCATGCAATTTAAGTTTCCTGGCAATTTAGATTCTGTAATTTAAATTTCTTGCACTTTAAGATTCAGTTATTTACCTTTCTTGCAATTTAAGTTTCAACTCTTTTCATTTCTTGTTCTCTAAGTTTCAGTCATTTAAAGCTTTCTGCAATTTATCTTTCTGTCAATTTAAATTCTCCCTTCTAGCTTACTTGCAATTTACCTTCTGTCCATCAATTTCCACTCAAATCATCAACTGTCTGCTTAACTAAATTCATCACCTAACTAAAATTGCTTGATCCATCAATCCCTGTGGGATCGACCTCACTTTTGTGAGTTTTACTACTTGATCCGACCCGGTACACTTGCCAGTGAGTTTGTGTGGAATCGTTTTTTCCCTCATCAGTGCTTTATAAAGTGAAATCTAATATTACCAACTGTGGCATTATATTTCTTTTATTCCATCCGTTGCCTTAAAAAATAAATCATTAGTAGATTATACAAATAAGATGGTGGAAACAACTTACTTTGTTTAATTAGACAATAAAAAAATACAGAATTTTATCTCAATATGGAACACTAATTATTGTCAACACTTTTGGCAAAAACCTGCTTAATTTATACTAAGCAATGCTACCCACTATGTTTTGAAGGGTATTGATGAGCGGATATTTTATATGCTTTTTGGCATCATTTTCATATAGTTTTTAGTATGTTTTGTTTAGTTTTTATTAAGTTTTTATAGGTTTTAGTGTTAAATTCACATTTTTGGATTATACTTTGAGTTTTTGTGTTTCTGTGCAATTTCAGGTATTTTCTGGCTAAAACTACTGAAAATCAAATGGAGCATTCTTAGCAGCTATAGAAAGCTGACTTCCAGAGTTTTCTAGAAATATATAATAGTCTATACTTTTCTTCAAATTAGAAGGCTCAAAACTGGCATCCAACGCCAGCTTCCTGCTCCCTTCCAGGCGTCCAGTGCCCAAAGAGTAGAGCCTAGTGTCCAAACGCCCAGAGAGGACCTCCTAGCCAGCGTTCAATGTCCTAGAGGCCTCATAGTACGTGGATCTCATCAAAACTCAACCCAAACACTCACCAAGTGGCCCCAGAAGTAGACTTTAGCATTAAAAAGACTATTTTACCCTTACTAGTCATTTGTTTAGTATTTAAGGGATTGAATTTATGTTATTCAGACCCTTTTACGAGACTTTAGAGAATATTCGAGTTTTACATTGTATTTTCCTTTCAGTATGAGTTTCTAAACCTCCTAGGTTGAGGGGAGGAGCCCTACTGAGTCCTATGAATTAATAAAAGTATTACTGTTTCTCTTCGATCCGTGTTTGATTTATTTCTAAGATGTATACTTATTCTTCAACATGGTGAATAGGATGATCGGTGAAAATTAGCTCTGTTCATCATACTAGGACTGCATGCCTGACAACCACCCATGTATAATTGGGTTCATGTGAATACATGACTAGAAAGCGCAAACCGCCAGCTTGATTATACATTTCTCAGACGGCTAATTCATGACTTCATTGAAGACTTTTTGAGACACCAGTTTAGCCAATTTCTGGGGAGATTAGGGTCTCTGTGGTATAGGCTAGAACCCAAAGAAGCAGCATTCTCTGATTCGGAAGATTTAACCTTATCTGTGGCGTTTTGAGTAGGATCGCCAAGAGAATGAACTGCTAGAGCTTCACCCTCCGTCAGATTGGATGACTACGGCCAATGGCGTTTGATCTGGAGTAGAGGAGTTTGATGACCACGGCCTATGGCATTGATCACATACAACCTGCTATAGAAGAAATCACTCACAAACAAAGAAGACATTAATACCAGAGTTAATTCAAAAAGACAAAACAACTCCAATCCTCAACTATATTTCTATTACTAATTGCCCTTGTCTCAATCCAGTAACCTTCTGATTCGCCTGACTAAGACCTGCAAGATAACCATAGCTTTCTTTAAATTACAATCCTCATGGGATCGACCCTGACCTGCTCAGGTATTACTTGGACGATCCAGTGCACTTGCTGGTACAGTTGTACAAAAGTGTGGAGATTTGTACACCAAGTATTATATTCTAGCTACCATTCAAGAATGAAATATTATTTATTCATTATTATATTCTTTGTTCTTAGCATGGATCTCAATTAAGCACACATAACCTTTCATTTTATGGCTCAAAGTATTGTGCACGTTGGAGGAAATAAACATGCATGAAACCATTCCAAAGGGGATGCCATCATGATTAAGGTATTTTAAATAAAAGCTTTATTTTGTGACTATATTTTAACTATAATTTATGCAATGATAAATCACGATGCTAATGATAAAATTGTGGCAGGCTGTTTGTTATAATTGGTCAGATGAGAAGTGTGTAACAGTGCTGAACAACTGTTATAAAGCACTTGAAGAGAATGGGAAAGTGATTATCTTTGAGATGATCATGCCTGAAGAACCAGATTCAAGCAATTCCTCTAAGCTTGTCTCTATTGTTAACAATTCAATGTTCCTTCATGTTGGAGGCAAGGAGAGAATAGAGAAAGAATTTGGGAAGCTAAGCAAAGACTGTTTCTGTTTCAGTTTGGTATGCTTCTAGTTTTGTTGTGCAATTTTGTTATTTGTTTTGAATTTCGGTTTGGTTCTTCAATTTATCAAACCGGTTGAAACTAAAATCAAATTAAGAAACACTGAACCCTATCATTATTTTCAGTTTTAGTTTTGACAACAAGAACTCCTTGCACTATTATTTCAGTTTCAGTTTCTTCACTTCAGTTTTCGTTATCTTTTGCTATTTTTTTATTTTTTAATGATAAGTTGCTCATTTTTCGTTATGTATTATTTACAGATTTAGCATATGGGACAAGTCTATGAATATAAAATATACAAGTAGATTGATGTTTTTTTGACAAATATTAATTACTATTATTTTATATGACAACTATTGTCAAACAAGGATTTTATTATTTTGTTGAGAATTATTGACAAATATGTATCTGAAATATTAACTAGACCTTTTAATATATATTTTAATTCAAATTTTATTATTAGTTATTTTGTCTCTTTTCTGATATTTTTTCTATTGTGCACAAATTTATTTATTAATTACAATTATTACACATGTATCAACAAAAAATTCTATTGTAAATTTTATTTTTTTTGTAGCTTTACTACAAAGCAACTTTTACTTTTACCAAAAAGGCAATCACTACAACATTTTTGAGCTATTGCAACATGTGCGATAAATAACCTTTAAAAAGTGTTGTCTAAAGTGGTTAAAAGCATCACTTAAAATTTATTGCAAAAAAATAAAACTAATACAACACCTTGTTAATAAGTGTTATTTTTTATCAATTTAAAAAACATATAAAAAACGTTGCTTTAATAAATTAAACAAACAACATTTATAATATTTATATATTACACTTATCAAATGTTGCTATATTAAATATACAAAAATAACTATTATAAAAATAATATATTACTTTTTTTAAAAGTTGCCTTTAGATTTATTTTAAACTTCACGTTTCAAGTGTTGCTTAAAATTTTTTAATATTTTTTAAAAAAGAAAAATAAACTATATGGTGTGCAGAGAAAGAGAAAAATAGGGAAAAGAAAACCCCAATCCATTCCAAAGTGTTTCATTCCTAAAACCACAACCCTAACAAAATTCCTAAAATATTTCAATTAATAAAATCACAAAATCCTCAATCCATTCCAAATGTTTCGTTCTTCAGTTGTTCTTCAATCCATTCGATGACGATGTGCATTTCTTTATTGAGCTTCGATCTCAATCTCTGCTCGCTAATGAGCTTCGATTTTTTATTATCATGAATATGCTTCGATCTTTTCTGCTGGTCAATGTGCTTCGATCCTCTGCTCCTCTCCTCGTTGAGCTTCAATCCTCTACTTCTCTTTTCGTCAAGCTTCGATCCTCTCTGCTCGCGTTCATCACCGCCACTGTTCGATTATCACTGCTCGTGTTTTTGGTGAGATTCTCGTTTTTGACATTCTTCTGCAGGTATTGATGATTCTATCGTTCTTTTTTTTGCTCTATTTTAGCACATATTTATATATCCTTCCTATTGACAAGTTTAGGTCATGCAAATAGCATTCCTGTTGTTACTTTGGAGGGTTTGGGTGGTGATGGTGTTTTTGGAGGGTTTGGGTGATGGTTGTTGTGGGTAGCAGGCGAAGGAGCTTGAGAAATTGGTGATGGAACATATGGAGGATTAGGTGATGGTTGTTATGAGCAGGGGAAGGAGCCTGTGGTGGAGTTGGAGTATGATAAGGTGGTTGAGAAATTGGTGTTGGTACATATGGAGAAGGTGATGATCTTGGTGTTCCTGGTGGAACAATTGGAGTGTATGGAGGGTTAGGATGATGATTGTTATGGCCGGAGGAAGGAGCGGTTTTTGGTGGAACTATTGGAGTGTATGGAGGGTTATGGCCAGGGGAAGGAGCAGCTTGTGGTGGAGTTAGAGTAACATATGGTGAAATAATTGGAGTATGGCCAGGGGAAGGAGCTTGTGGTGGTGTGGGAGTAACATACAGTGGTGATGGAGTTTTTGGTGGGACTATTGGAGTATATGGAGGGTTATTGCTAGGGGAGGGAGCTTGTGAAAGGGGGGGATGATGATTAACTTAAATAACATTTACTACTTTTCTGCCAGTATTGAATTACCTATGTGCTTCACAAAATAATTTTTTAGAATATCTATTTAACTGTGTAACGTGTCTTATTCAAATTTGCAGGCTGCTTTTCTGTTAGCTTTGGTTGGATCAGAAGTTGCATATTCTGCTGCACAAGCTACAGTGACAACTCTTTCGGAGGCTTACAAAACAACTAAAAATCATCGATCATTCCCAAGAAACACATCACTACAAGGTGAGAATGGTGAATATCTTTGGCTTAAGATTACAAGCTTCTGAATTAATTAAGGTAATGGTCATAATGGAGGTTATCTTGAAATGGATGGATCAATCTTCATCATGTACTTATTGGACTAGATTTTGAAACGTGTTTTTCTAAATTATGTGAATCTATATACTGTGCTGCAATTCTTTCTGTTTGTTTTTCTTCCTCCCCTCTTTTTCTGGAGCTGATATAGTATGTTCATGTGATTCTCAACAGAAAGTGAAGAATTTAACTTATTAACTCATTTTTCTCAGTATAATGCTGACTTTGTTTCTGATACAGAAGCTGGTATTAAATCTTAGCTTGTTAATAAACATTTCTGCAACTGACCTTTTCTTGAAAATAGCAAGACCCGTCGCTTTGATGCTTGTGAAGATCCAGAATATGGAATTTTAAATTTTAATGATGTCACTTAATTTGAATTTGTGAGTTTTAATCAACTATATATATATATATATCTAATAAACAATGTAATCAGTAAAGGAAAAGTAATCAATGATTATATAAAACAACTAAGATCTCGTATAGTATAGTAAAAGATTTAGCTTATTTTCATTATATGTATTCTGTAGAAATTAGGAAACAGGGTAAGTAGTGCTGATATTTTGAGATTAGCAATTGGGAAACGGAAAAAGTATTATATACGAAATTAATATATAGCTGGTTGTTATAAGTTTCAGGTTTTATCAGATCGTCTCATTTCTACTTTTACTTCTGCTTTCATTCCTCAGTTCACTGCAAAAAAACAAAGTTCTATTATAACTAACAGAAAATAAAATGAGAAGATTGTATCTTTATTTCTGAGTTTATATTATTATTATTATTATTATTATTATTATTATTATTATTATTATTATTATTATTATTATTATTAGTCTCTTGAGCATTCCACGTTTGTCGCTGTTTATATTATTATTATTATTAACTGCCAGAATCTGAGTATTCACATTCCTGGCCTCATGGTAGCAAAATCTTGTTCCCCCTTATTTGCCACGTGTGCAACTCAGTGGGTCCCACCCTTGCATTTGATTGGTTCTTCCGCTCTCTTACTTCATAAATATATTGTTATTGCAGTTTGCACTTTTGATATGTAACATAAGCTTGTTACATGTTACATACCAACAAGGGAAGAAGAATTAGAAAAGAAGAAGAATTGCAGTCTTATTATCTTCCCTGAACCAAATTCCACACAACGAAGATAATTGAATATTCTTCCTTATCAAGGTACTCTTCTAAGTTCTAACATGCTTGAATTATTGTATATCATTATTGTTTTTGTTTGGGATCTTATTATTCATACTTCATACATGTTCATACTCTGAATATGAGTTGCTGTCTCTGGTTTTGTATCTTAATTCCTTTCCGGTGACTATGATTTTGTTGAGTCAAAATCAGGCCGGATGACGAGTGGCAAGTTCATATTAATAGAAGATGACGAGTGGCAAGTTCATATTAATAGAAGATTGTGTCATGTGTTAGCTTTGTTATTGGTATGAAAGTTACAGCATGAAAGAAAATGAGAAAAAGAAGCTATTACTTGGGTATATCACACTAACCTCTTGTAAAATTTAGCTAACATAAATCATGGTATTTATCTATTTGTCATGCCTACACTACGTTTCCTACCAGAAAATAAGTGTCATGCATTAAACACTATTAGCAAGGCCATTAAAAGATGGACAGCTACAAAGAATATCTCTTTTGTATTTTTCTTAAAGGTGGGTATATGAGACAAGATTCTTAAAAGTGGGTCCCTAGGCCTTAAAGTCAAAAGAATGGGAATGAAATAAGGATGAAGGTGTGGTGGTGGTACATAATGTGAAAGAAGTAACTAAGAACATAACTATTTTAATTAGTGAGGATGGTTAGTTGTATCCATTCTTGGAACTGCTAAGACCAATACTTGCATCATCACATGCCTTGTTTCCATTGGGGGACCCTATTCGGAATAGATATATATGGCTACTTCATTGTACAAATTAATGCGTATATTCATAAATATCTCTTTGTATTTTTCTTTATATATAGTCATCATGTACGTATCTTATCCTTAGTTTTTTTGACCGGCTCTGTGGACCTCTTCTTATCTTTGTTATCATTTTCTTTTCGTGTCACTCATAATTCGTTATTTAGTTTGGATGAGTAACTTTGTTTCTTGATTTGGGGATTTAAAAGAACAGCTTAGCTTCCAAATGATATAGATACAAGTGTCAAACACTTGGATAATCAAATTTCTACCTCCTGTTTTCAACCTTCCAAGCTTTTAATCACAACCACATTAATATATTTGGTTATTAAGTATCTTAAAAATATTAATCAAAATTATTTATATTTTTTTAATGGCCTTGCTAATAGTGTTTAAAAGCTTTTGTTCCCTCTATGTACAAAATTCATGAATGTGATTTGCAGCAATATATCAAAAGATGGACAGCTACAAAAAATAAAATGGCAGTAGTATTAATAGTGCTTTTGTTTATATAAAACCTGCACTCTCTTGTGTATATAAAAGCTACACTAAGTACAGAATCAGATTGATTCTATGCAAGTCACAATTCATTTTCACTCATACTCTTTCTCATCTCCTCTAGTTTTTCCTTCTTAATCAGATTGATTCCTTCACTCATACTTGGGTATACGCAGCTGAACACTAAGTGCAAATTGTTGCGACATGACCTCGTAAAGATATTTCTATCTTATACTTATTTGCTTTTATATGTTTATGTTATTCTTTTGCACTTTTTTATGTAACAAAATACTGATTGTTTAATTAAAAAATTAAAATATAAAAGCATTTTTATTTTAAAATATATCTTTTCAAAAGTAATTATTAATATTTCTTTTAGAATAATAAAAGAATTATGATTAGTTTGTATTTGGTTAGCTTTTTAGAATAATAAAAGAATTATTAATATTTCTTTTAAAATATAAAAGCATTTTTTTAATATTTCTTTTTGATAAAAGAAAATTGTTTTTAGCTGGTGTTGAAGACCATAATCATTTTTAGTTTAATAGTAATGTTGGTGAATATGAAGATGCAGTTCTTCATGGTGATGACAATCACCTTATGGAAACTAACAATGTTAAAGGTGCTGTACTTTATACATAATTATCATTTTACTTATTCATTAGTATGTATAGCTATATAATTTATTTAATTGGTTAAATTGCACATATTTATAGATACTCCAAAGACTAGAAGGACACGAGGAAAAGCAAGGCGTGCTAAAATTCATGCAAGAAGCTGGGAAGAAAGAGAAGAGGTGACTTTTTATGAAGGACAAGCAGTGGGACCAACTCCAAGAAGAGTGAAGGATTTAACTTACTTTATTGGAACAATGGGAAGGAATAGTGATTTCATAACATTGATGTACACTAGTTGGAAAGCTGTGCCCCTCAAAGTCAAAAAGCGCATATGGAAATATATTAACATAAGTGTTTTATTTCTCATCTATTTTTTATGATCTGAAAATTTTCAATTTCGCATGGCTTTTGTAGTCAAAGTTCATTCTTCCAAAAGAGGGGAAAGGGTGGGTGATGACTGGTGTTCGAGAAGCTTGGAAAGGTTACAAAACAAGAATCAAGGGAAAGCATTTTGAGAGATATAACAACATTGAAGATATGCTGAAAAATCGCCCTTTAGATATTCCAGAAGTTCAATTTCAAAAGTTAATTGCATATTGGAGTATTCCTTCTGTTAAGGTGAGTTGTAGAATAAATAATTCTGTTTCTGTCTTTTTGATGCTTTTGGTTTATTACATATAACTCCCTTTAATTTTGTTGGGTATAGACTCTATCTCGTTTAAATTCTGAAAATCGTAAAAAGCAACAACATCAACATCGAATGGGACCTATAAGTTTTGCAAGAGTGCGTAATGAAATGGTAATAATTTTGATTTTTTATAAGTTTTTTCTTGTTGTATAATGACCATCTTAAAACTAGATAAATATTATTTTTGGCCATTTTTAATACTCTTTCCCCTTACTTGTAGCGTGAAATGAATGAGAACAAAGAAGACCCATCACAGGTTGATGTGTTTGTTGCAACTCGAACTGGACAAAAAGGAAAAGAGCTTGATTCAGGAACACAAGCTATTATTGTAAATCATAATAAGTTGAAGTAGAACTGCCTTAATTTACAAATTGATCTGAAGTAGAACTGCCTTAATTTACAGTATCATTTACAGTATAAAACTTAAGATCCTATCCTGAACATAAAATACTGGATTCACCATAATCTTAACCCTATTTGGACCCTGTGATCTCTGCCTATCATTAACCATATCTTCCATGTATTGAGGATCAAAGCTCCTATTCTCTTCTACCCTTAAGATTCCCAATGGAGGGTTGAAATAAAATGCCAACAAATACAGCAACCATATGCATTTTGCTGCCATAAAGAAAGCTTGAAGAATAATGCTGCATTCCTACTAGTCGACAAGAAAAGTTCCCCCAATGAAGTTCTCATCTCAGAAACTTCCATTAATGCTGCATCCCTACTCTTGTTTGCTTCCATTAACTCCCTCTTGAGTGTCTCAATTGAAACTGTTCACATGTCCTTAAGAACTTGAGAAACTTCCTCAGATTCAGTTCTGTTTGGGAAATTCATCATCACATTCTTGCTATGCTTCTTCTTGAACCGAGAAAATAGCCATGACATAACACCTTTACTTTTAGGCTGTTTTGGAAAGAAACATGAGAATCAGTGAGTGAAACAAGCTAAAATTGTTATGTTTTCTTTTAATAGGATAAACTTAAGAGCCACCAAGAAGCTGGAGACACTCCCGAGAAAGCATTTACTACAGTATTTGGCAAAGAACAACCAGGAAGAGTTCAATGTTATGGGAGGACAATCACAAAAACATCTCTGCAGAAAGAACGAGAGATTGCTAAAATTAAGCAACAACATGGAGAGACTATAAGTTCAATGAAAACTAAACTTCATGAGACAAAAGATAGAGTCCAAAGTTTGGAGGATCATGTGAAGCTTCTCTTGCAACAGAGTTCTCTTGGCACAAATATTGATGAAGCACTGTCTTTATTACGAACCAAGGAATCAACACATGATATAAATAGTAAGCAATGTCCGAATGGCAATGATCGTCCTTCCTCATCAACTCGTGATCCAAAATGATGACCAGGTATAACAAAAAAATTTGCAGTAATTTTTGTGATTTATCATTTATTAGGAATTGACTATCAACATTTTTGGCCTTTGCTTTCTCTGTCTTTTGCCATCTTACTTCATGGTAGCTTCTGCAATACACTCTTGCTATTTTTAATCAATCATCTTTTTTTTCTTTTTCCTTTTTAATTACTTATTTTTGTAGCGTTGTGCTACTGTGAGGAAGAAAATTTTTTCTTCATTGCTGAAATAATGTGGCTATGTTGGGGAGTGATGCGTGTTGTCACTGCAACAGACTCTAGTAACTACTGTTTCATTCGCAGGAATGACAGAAATTGTCAAGGGAGTTGTTTCATATCTTTATCTTTTCATTTTTTCCCTTTCAAATTTATGTTTCAGTCATTTATTTCTCTGTTGCTTTCTCTCAAACATAAATTAATTAATTATATATGATAGTGATAATAAAAGAATAATCATTAAAAAATAAAAGAGAAAAATCTAATATAGCAGCAATGTTATTTCCTTCCACACCAAACAGTTATGTGAGTGAAGTCTCTTCCTGTGAGCTTGTTTCTTCTGATTCTATGATTCTAAATAAGAACTACTAAGCTAATACCATTTTGGAGCAATCATCATTATCTGAATTGCATTTCTCTTTCTCAGTTTACTCAGGTACTTCATCAAACGCATACCATGCATCATTTTCCGTTATTGCACCTTTTATGTTTCATTTTTTTTTAAATGCAACTTTAACTAAACCCCAATTCATTTATGTGTTTGCTTTTCATTTGGAAACTTCTGCTTTTATATGCTGTAACTTTATCAGTTGTTTCAATGGATTCTACATTAAAAAATTGAAGTATGTGGATCCTGAATTATTTTGTTCCTTTGATTTTATTCTATTAGTGTTGTTTTGCTATTTTATGGATAATCATATGATTAGAACTTAGAACAATTTGGGAGTTTTCTGACACCTATATTTTCAGCTAACACAGGTTAAGAATTATTGCCTTAATAGGGAAGTTTGATGTTACTCGCACATAGTTATTAGGGGAGTATAACAATGGCTACTGCAGCGTTATTGGACTCAGTGGAGGCAAGAGGATTTTGAGTTTATCATACCATTACTCTATGTTACCGAAAAGCTTTCATTTGGCACTGATTTTGGATCCACACACTATCAGATTGTTCCAACAAAGTCAAGCATAGATATAAAATATGCAAATAGATTGACATCTTTTTGATAAATATTAATTACTATTTTGTTATGACAATTATTGTTAGACAAGAATTTTATTATTTTGTTGAGAATTATTGATGAACATGTATTAGAAATACTAATTGAACTTTTTAATATCTATTTTAATTAGAATTTTATTATTAGTTATTTTGTCTCTTTTATAATTTTTTTTATTTATGCATAAATTTATTTATTAATTAAAATAATTACACATGTATGAACAAAAAATTTTATTGTAAATTTTATTTTTTTATATTTTTATTACAAAAATAATTTTTATTTTTATCAAAAAGGTAACCCTTTTATTAGTTGCATATTTTGAATATTAGACAACACTTGTATAGTTGCATATCCAAAAGAAAAGGCAACACTTGTATAGGTTGCATATCCAAAAGAAAAGGCAATACTTTAAAGGGTTGCATATTCAAAACTAATAGGCAACACTTCAAAGGATTGCAAATTCCAACTTATAAGCAACACGTAAAAGAGTTGCATTTTATTGCAAATAGACAACACTTCAAAGGATTGCAAATTCCAACTTATAAGCAACACATAAAAGAGTTGCATTTTATTGCAAATAGGCAACACTTTTTAGTAGTGACCAAAATACGAGAAAAGAGACAACACTGCAAAAGTGTTGTCTCAAACACACCTTTGAAGTGTTGTTGTTTTTCAACCAAAGGCAACACTTACCAAGTGTTGCTCTCAAAAGCATTGCTTTTGAAACAAAAAAGTGTTGCCTTGATCTAAGGCAACGGCTGCATATGCAACGCCGACAAAAAACGTTGCCTTAGACCCAAAAGTGTTGCCATTGATCAAAAGAAACTTTTTGTCAGCCTTTAGGCAACACTTTTTAAATGTTGCCTCAACCTGAAAATGTTGTAGTGAATTCTTATATTAGTTGCATATTTTGAATATTAGACCACTTATATGGTTGTATATCCAAAAAAAAATGCAACACTTGTATAGGTTGTATATCGAGAAGAAAAGATAACACTTGTATATGTTGCATATCTAAAAGAAAAGGCAACACTTATAAAGGTTGCATATTCAAAACTAATAGGCAATACTTCAAAGGATTGCAAATTCAAACTTATAAGCAACGCGTAAATTAAAAGGGTTGCATTTATTACAAATAGGCAACACTTTTTAGTAGTAGCCAAAATATGAGAGAAAAGACACACTGCAAAAGTGTTGTCTCAAACACACCTTTGAAATGTTGTTCTTTTTCAATCAAAGGCAACACTTACTAGGTGTTACCCTCAAAAGCGTTGCTTTTAAAACAAAAAAGTGTTACCTTGATCTAAGGCAATGGCTGCAACGCTCCCCAAAAATGTTGCTTTAGGTCCAAAAGTGTTGCCATAGATCAAAAGCAACCTTTTGTCAATCTTTAGGCAACACTTTTTAAATGTTGCCTCAACCTGAAAATGTTGTAGTGGATTAAAACATATTGTTGTTAAATGATAGAAACCCAACCTCATTCTAGTATACCACTAGTTTCGAAATTTAATTGGTAATAACAATTTATTTAACAATTAGAGCATTAAAATATAAGATTTAGTGCTATTTACAATAAATTAGAAGGGTGATGAGTTAAAACTTTTAATAGAATAATAATATTATTTATCAAAGTATTTTACCTATATAGATACAGAAAGTGGCGCCGCTCTAATCGAGAATTTTAGAGATTTTATTCTCTTAAATATTCATGCCACCAAGATGAGTACAAGGTCATATAAGTGCTTAAAATTATAAGCTTTTGAACTTAAAAGGTACACGTAATGTGTGAATTTTTTATACTAGTACAATATAGATTTAATCGATTAGACACCTATTATTTTATTAGAACCTTAAAAATGTATACTAAATAATGTTTAATTTTTTTAAAAGTAATTAATTTGTTAAATTTATAAATATCGTTTAATCCTCCACTATATATATATATATAATAGAACGATTTATTAACTATTTGTTTGAACTATTTTATTCCAACGGTCATTTATATGACCTTTCGAACTGAAATAATATATTAGTTCAAATGCTCACATATCTTTTGGGTATTATGTGTGTACCCATTGCAACATTGAGAAAAGTCACACCATTTCATATATGGTACGTGACTTGAGGCTTTTATTTGCCTCATGCAACATATAAATATAGATCTTTTTATTCATAATTTACATATGTACAAAAACAATAACTAAGTGTGTTAATTTTTTAGAGTTTTAAAAATTTGTTTTATTTAAGAAAATTAAAATTTTTTTATTATTGTTAAGTAAGAAATTTATTAGTTTTATTATATGTGAGGAGAGTATTGCTACTAACCTTATAATAACTAAGAAAAGAAGAAATATTTCTCTAAAAAATTAAAAGCGAACTAATCGTACGTTAAAATCACAATAAATATAAGATTTTGTCATTTTTTTAAGGAAAATTATAGGGTATCAATATATTATCTATTAATTTATTACCAACAATAATTAGTTATTATATTTTAAACACATATGTATAAAGAGACACATTTAAAAAATATATCTATAAAGATATTTCTATTAGATATAGCCATAAAAAAGACATTTTTATTAAACACATCCACAAATATACTTCCATTAAACAAAATCATAAATAAGAGTTAGTAGAGTTGGTAACGTAACGGAATTGTTTTTTTAATAATAATTCCCAACAGCGACACTTTAGCCGTTTGGAGTTGGAAAAATAGGGAATTGTTTTTTTAATAATAATTCCCAACAGCAACACTTTAGCCGTTTGGAGTTGGAAAAATAGGGAGAAAGAAAACAAAGATATAGTGTTTTGGTACATGATGGAGCTTCTCCATGTTCTTTCGCAGGAAGATTTTCTAATTATGCCAAAACGCTGAGTGCTGGATTTGAGCTTAGGCCTACCAAAGTACCAATTACTTCGAAGCCAACCGAGTCCTTCAAACAATAGTTAATTAGTTCTCATTGCTTTGCATTTCATTCAAATTTGAAACATTTCTTCACTCTTGTAATTTCCTCAATTTACACGACTACAATAATGTATATTATTAAGGTGGTGGTGATGTTGTGCCGTCGTGGTGGTGTTGCAAATGGTTAAGGTGGCGGTGATAGAAGATTATGAAAATTTGAAATTGGGAAAAAAAGAAGAGGATAGTAGTATAAGAGATTAAGGATGAATGAGCGAGGTAATTTAGAGATTTTGATTAAATTTTGCAAAAAATTTACAAAATTTAATTGTTTGATACTTTTGTCACAAAACTTATCTTTCTGAGTATAAATTTAGTTTATTTTTTGGTAGATAGTTTTGTTATTGTTATAAATATTTATGGGTAGAAATAGTTATTTTTCTAAGAAGTATGTTAGAAGGTTATTAAAATTTATTGTTTTGGTCATTAATTAGTCATTAATATTAAAAAATATAGAATAAAATGTTATTAGATTAGCAGACTAGAAGAATTGAGTAATGATTAAGTGATTGTCGAAAATAATAAATTCTAATATTTTCTAATATTTTTTAATTGTTTAAATATTTTAGGGAGCATAATTTATATTGTAGACTAGATAAACATCATGCATAAAAATACTGATAAAAAAATTGAAAAACAAAACAAAATTAATTTTTTTTAATAGTAATGTTAGAGAAAAATAATAATTAACTCAAATAATTTAAATTTATTTTATTTAATATTTATTTATTACAGATACATTAAATAAAACAAAAAAAAATTGGTTATTTTTAACTAATATTTTTTTATTATGAAATATTTTCGTTTTCTTAATTATTAGAAACAAAATGAAAAAATCTATAGTATTCAACTAAAACAACATTAAATCCACAATTGATACATTTTTCAAAGAATTCACATTTCTTTATGATGGTCCAGCGATTTTCTTATTCTTAATACAAAACAAAACAGGGAATTATACACAAGGAGGCAAAGTAGACGAAACTATATTAAGCTATTCTAATTCTAATATCTTTGTTATTAGTTATAACTGTGACACCTTGCTCCAAAGTCAAGCTCTAATTAACAAACTACAAACAACAAGCTTAAACTCCATGCATTAAAAAGGTAACATTTCAATCATAATTAACAATTTCACCCGTTTGTTCTATATATCTATCTGTCTGTCTATTTTTGTATTCTTTCATGCTATCCTAACGAACGATTATATAAATAGAATATTTTGTTACTCTGTCTCCCCCTAGCTCCCTCCCTTATATATATATTTAAAAGCTAACTTGAATCCAGACACAGCAAAACACACTGTTTCTTCCTTGCAACCTAACAACAATGGTGCCATCATCAATTTCCCTCCTCTTATTGTTCATTCTCATAGCACTCATTGCTAGTACCTCCGCTAACACATGCACCAACCAAACCCTCACCGACGCTAGTAATAACAACAAGGTTTATGCCAATTGCATGGACCTCCCACAGCTTAATGCTTTCCTCCATTGGACACACAACACATCCAATTCCTCTGTGTCTGTTGCCTTTGTGGCGACCCCACCTCGCCCAGGAGGTTGGGTTTCCTGGGCAGTTAACCCAACCGGCACGGGCATGGTGGGAGCCCAATCCTTTGTGGCCTACAAGGGTGACAACGGTGTCGTAACCGTCTTTCCCCTCAACATACAATCGTATAGTAAGATGTCTCAGAACCTCACGATTGACACGTGGAATTTGAGGGGAGAAGAGGACGAAGGGGTAATCAAGATCTTTGTGAATATAAAGGTGGTTGAGAATGCAGTGAGCTTGAACCAAGTGTGGCAAGTGGGACCCTCAGTGACAGCAGGGAGGATCGACCCGCATGCCTTTGCTCCTGAGAATTTAAATTCCAAGGGACCACTTAGCTTGGTTGGAACACAAAGTATTTCTCATGGCGTGGATTCAAGGACCAAGAGAAAGAATGTAATAATTTTTTTTCTTTTCCAGCTATTTCGTTTAGTCATCTTAATTCATAAGTAACCAACAATTTCATAACTGACATAAAAAATTTACACAAAACTTAATGACTATCAACATTTATACACAACTGAATAAAAGACAGAAATGAACAAAGATTGATTACTTGTTTAATTATAATCCATGGTTTTTGATTCATGAATGATAGGTTCATGGAATACTAAATGCTGTGAGCTGGGGTTTCCTATTTCCCCTTGGAGTAGCGATAGCAAGGTATTTGAGGATATTCCCATGTGCAGATCCAACTTGGTTCTATCTTCATGTTGGTTGCCAAATGTCTGCTTATGTCATTGGGGTTGTTGGCTGGGTAACTGGTCTTAAGCTCGGAAGTGAATCAGAGGGCATTGTGTACACTGCTCATCGCAATATTGGAATAGCCCTCTTTTGTCTTTGCACTATTCAGGTAAAATGTTGTCCAATTAACAAAATGTTTGTTTGTAGTTAACTATCACTGTGGCAGCTTAACAACTAGCTGACACGATGTTAAAAATTTCAAAAACTATTTGTGTCTCAAACTTTTAGTGCAATGTTAGCAAGCTATTAGGCTGCCACAATGATAATTAATTGCATATATAATAAGCATTATGTTTTAGAAAGTATAAAAATTTAATTTTTTAATTAATTAATATTAGTCTTTTTTATTTTAGTTTTAAAAATTTTTATTTTCTGGATGGGTTGAGATTTAGAATTTACAATTTAAATTTTAGAACTAAAAATTTATGATTTCAGATTTAAAATTTAAAATAAATTTAAAAAATTAATTAACATTAACTAAAATAATTGACTTCCTAACTAGTATTATTCATTCTGGTAACTAAACTATAGATGAAAAAAGATTAACTTAATTTATAGCTATAAATCTCAAAGATCAAATTGATTATTAGGTGAAAACTTAAAACTAAATTTGAGTCTTATCTTAATTATATATATTTATGGATGGAGAGTGTAATCGAAGAAATCATAAGAGAATAGATTAGGTAATGAAAAGTTCAAAGATAAAATAGATTTATGAAACTCTTTCCTAATTGTCTATCTTAAAATTTGTAGATGTTCGCATTGCTCGTAAGGCCAAATAAGGATCACAAATATCGTGTCTTCTGGAATATCTATCATCATAGCTTTGGATACACTATAATTTTCCTTGGAATTATCAACGTATTCAAGGGTTTTGACATCTTGAATACAACGGAGAAATGGAAATCGAGTTATATTGTAGCGATTTCTGCATTGGCTATAACTGCTTTAATCTTGGAGGTGATCACATGGATTGTTGTCTTGAGGAGAAAGTCTAATACTAAATAAGCCCAAGTGATAAAGACACTGATCTTGTTATTTGCATATAGCATATTTTCTTTTTCAAAAAAATCACCTTTATAGACACCAAAATAAAAGATCACATTGATCTCATCAATTCCCTATCATCTTAAAGAGAAAAAGAGAGAAGAGAAATGATATGGATAAATATATATGTGTAAGTGTTGGAAAACTTTCTTATATGTACACTATTTTATTTAGTTATGTATTAATAGCTATAATGCTTAGTTCCATTATGATCGATTATTATCGATATCTCCTAGCCAAACATGTCCATCTCCATTCTCAGTCGGAAGACATGCTTTTTATTATTTGCCAATCAGTATTCAGTTCAATTCGTACCTAAGAGAAATTTTCTTCCCCCATATTAGTGCTTTTATTAGACCCGTATTTCATTAAAAAATGGTACAGTATTTTGCTTCATCTAATTTTAAATATTTGTTATTATCCAACTGTCTACCGTGACCCATGTTGGTCCTTCTCGTTGTTATTCACTTATACCAATTTATGTTAATATCATATACTAGTTTATTTGATAAATCTATCTATTAACAACTATGAGATACTAGAAGTACACTTTGGATAGAATGGCAACTCGCCTAAACTCTTGGAGAACCATAACCTTATCTTCAGCAGGGAGAATTACTCTAACCGAATTAGCTCTAGCTAATATCCTGATGTTTGTGATGCAAATTATGAAATCCCTCTCTTTGTTTGTGATAAAATGGATAGAATTTGTCATAATTTTATTTGGAATGGGGTGGATGATGAGAGAAAAGTCTATCTATTAAGTTATGAGAGGATATATCACCCGAAAAAAAGAAGGTGGTCTTGGCTTTAAATAAGTGATGAATAATGCAGGGCAGAGCTTAGTGCATCTCAAGTAAAGTTTTTTATTTAAGAAAATTCTATAGTGTGGTTTATGGGAGACATCCACACGTGGATACTACGTGTTTGCGTCCGCTGCCCTATGTGTGGAGGGGAACAAATCATGGCTACTGCTCCATTTTTAGGAAATGGCTGACATCTTCTGCTCTTTTTAGTTTTGGTTGGTTTGCTGAAATGGTAATACATTGCTAATTAATATAGCATGCTTAATGAAGAGGTGGGATTTAATTATTTTAGGATGATAGACTAACGGCCCACAACACTTGGTTGTGAATGGGTTAAAAATGTTTAACAAAGTTTGTTCAGGAAATGTGGATCAGATAGTGAAAATGGATCCTTTCAATTTTTTAAATAATTAAAGAAGTAAAGTATAATTTTTTATTATTAATTTTATGTGATATTAAAAAAAATATGAGAGAGTAATAAAAGATTAGAAATCACATTATATGTAAGACTCAAAATTTTTAAATAAATCTTATTATGAATAAATTTTAATTTATTTATTTATTAAAAATTTTATTTTTAAAAAATATTTTATTAAAGCTAATTAAATCAGGTTTTGATAATTAATTAAAATTTTACCTAATTTTATAATTATTGAATTATTTTCTATATTTAAATTACAAAATTAGTAGTTACAGAATGATAAAAAAATTTTATGTGATTTAATTCAAATAATTGATATTTCTATGATTAAATACTTCGAGTTTTAGGAATAAAAAAATTAATCTTATTATCTTATAAATTCAATTAAAGAATTTGATTTCAAACCAATTAGTATTTTAATACAACAAATAATATTTTAAAATAATTTTAAAGATTAAGTTAGATTTTAAATTAACACTCTATACCCTAATTTGATTAAAATTAACCAAATCTAAATTAAATCCAAAAACCCCCAATTTTATACACAAACCCTAATTTATTACCCTAACCACCCTCACTCTTCTCTCAGGGCAGCAACCTTAGCCACCCCCCAAACCCAACGAAACATAGAAAGGAAGAAAGGGAAAAGAGAAAATAGGGAGAGCAGAGGGGAAGAGAGATCGGTGACAGAAAAAAGAAGAGGAAGGCGGTGTGGTGGGTGTCATTGCCACCGTTGCCGCCGCTGTTGACAGGAGAAGAGAGGGAGATCTGAGAGAGCTGAACGGAAAGAGAGGGAACGAGACCTCGCCACCGCGCCCAACCTGCTGCGTGCTCCATCGCGTCGTCGCCCATACCGCGTCCAGCTCACACCGCCACTGCGCCATGCTCTGCCACCAAGCTTGACTTGCTGTCATGTCTCGTGCCGCCAGCTTCGCCGCCCATTATTGTCGCGCAAGGAACAAAAGAGAGAAAGGGAGACAGGTTCGCGAGGGAAAAGAGAAAGCTGCACTGCCTAGCCGCCGTTGAAGTCGTCAGAGTCGCGAACATAGGACGCACGATAGGGAACTGTCGCGGAGCTGCCATCATCGCCGCGTTACTGGGTTCGCCGTCGTTACGCCCACGTTGCTACTGCATCGCCGGAGCTCTTTGCCACCACTATTGCCACCGGAGACTACCTTTGAAGCTTGTGTCTGTTGATATGCTCTAACTCTGCCTCAGCTTCTTTATCCGTTAAGTTCTCTATTACCATGAGAGTTATTGCTGAGGCTGTTTGTGCTAAGAGTTTATTGCGAGTTATCACCGCCAGATCCGTCGTCGCTGAATCTCACCACCGCTGCTGGAGCCTCTGGCCGTCGAGACCGCCGTTCTTACCACCGCTGATGAAGCTCACTGGAGTTGCTCGAAGGTAATTTCCGCTCTATTTGGTTCTGTTGGAAGCTGTACTGCTGCGGGTGTGGTTGCCGAAAACTGCCGCCATAACTCATGTCTTCTTGGTAAGCATTTTGTTTCTGAAACCTCTTGAAATCAGTGTTCTGCTATAATCTGTTAGAAATTCTGAGATGTTAGTACTGTAGGTTTGAGTTCTAGTATTTGCGCGTCGAAATTAAGGTTGTTGTTGAACCACCGGAGCTTCTGGTAGCCGCCGTCACTAGAGGTAGTTGACGGAGTTGCCGCCTGATCGATTCAGAGGGTTGCTGCTGCTTTGTTTTTCGTGGTGAGGTTATTTGGTTCTGTTTCAATTTATCGTAATATTCCATTATTAATTTTGTTCTAATTCTGCTCAATAACAATTTCACGTTAAATTCCAATTTATGTCAAAAAAGTGTTGTTGCTGCGATTCTTAATGCCGCTGTTGATATTGCTGGAAAATAAACAAGGTTGATGCCGCTAATCAAAAGAGGAATTGATGCGTCTAACTACTGAGCTTTGACTAAAGTGAGGTAGGATTTTTCTTAAAATTTATTTTATATTACAGAGTTGTTATAAATAGATATTGATGCTAAAAAAATACTTCTGTGACACTACAAAAAATTTTGGTTAAAACGGCAATTTTTTTGGGTATTTACGGCGGTTTGAACCCCCCATTATTACCAAGAACGGCGGTTTTAGAAAGCGATGTAATTCTGGGCGCCATTCTGGTTATTACGATGGTTTTCAGAAAACCGCCATAACTCCTTAGGTAAAAACGCCAGTTCTTGGATAATTAAAACGGCGGTTCAAACTGCCATTATTTCCAAATAAAATGGCTTTTTTTGCTTGGTTAAAACGGCAATTCAAACCGCCGTTATTTACAAGTTTAAAATGGTATTTTTAGTTGGTTAAAACAACGTTTTTGAACTACCATTTTTATCTTGGCAGAGTGGCGTTTTTGGTTGGTTAAAATGGCATTTGAAACCGCTGTTTTTATCGGATTAAAACGGAATTTTTTTATTGGTTAAAACGGCATTTTAAACCGCTATTTTTACTCTGACAGTGACATTTTTATTAGTTAAAATAGCGTTTAAAACCGCCATTTTTACAGTATTAAAATGGCAGTCTTAAGCCGTCATTTTTATCGGATAAAAATAACATTTTTTATTGTTTAGAAAGGTAGTTTTAACCGTCGTTTTTATCGTGTTAAACGGATAATTTTTTGTTTAGAATTTCATAATAACAAAAAGTCATAACCCATAAACAAAATATTACGTAATTCATAAATATAGTATTAAACATAATATATAATTTTTTAATATTGAAAATCAAAAGTAATAATTCCAGTATAAATATAGTATCAAATGTAACATAATTTTTTAATTCTAAATGTCTTCACTTAGATTGGCTCCGCAGCCATTCTCAACTGATGCCTCCCTGAATCAACCATTAAGAGTAACTAAGATCGGAATTTGACCATGATTAACAAAATCAATTTTGTTCAATCTTAAGCAACACAAAACTTACTCTGGAAGTTTTTCTTCCTTTTGTGCATGTTAAAAAAGAACAAACTAGAGAGTTATCAAATAAAATAGTGCTCACTAAAGAATTTTACTAGAAAACTTATTGATTCAATATATGGCAGTAATAAGAACACAACACACTACGCAATTTTTCTTATTTTTAGGGAAGTGAATGATGCAAATATAGTCTCTCTCACAATAAACTAGAAGAAATATATTTTCTGTAAGTATATGGCAGCAATTGAATAAAATAAATAAGTATATGGTAGCAATTAAAATATATAGTCTCTCTCATTCATTTTTATACTGAATTTTCAAATAAGTATATGGCTAATTTTAAATAAATAAGCATATGGCAGCAATTAAATAGGAGTCTGGTTAGACTCTATATCTAGAGCACTCTTACAGCATTAACCATAATAGTGGTTACTATAAAGAGGAGAAGAGAATAATAATAATAATAATAATAATAATAATAATAATAATAATAATAATAATAAATAATGGAGGCTTTTGTAATTCTGCTTCCAAAGCAGTGAAGTTCTCCAAGACCAAGAGGCAGAAGAAGGTTAAGGAGGTTCAACACATGCCTTCTTATCTTCATGATACTGCTAGCTCTCATGCTAAGATTGATCACAAGGTCTTTCTGGCACTTATTTTCAAGTAACTGAGCTTATTCATTATTTAGTTATTATTTTAAAGATTTGATGTTTTTGAAGGAGGTATAGCTAAAGTAGCTAATATCAATTGTGCCCTGTGATTGCAGAAGAAATCTTCATGCCAAAAACACTTTTGGGTTTTTTCAACCATCTCTATCAGAAAATGAACTTAAAGAAAACAATTTTTTTGTTATTTTTCTTTACATGGTAAAATAATTCTGAATTCATGTGATCTTATTATTTCATGTTTCAAAACCAATTAACAGAATCAGTAACTGGGTCCATACTCAGAATTGCACTTCAACACAAAAGATGTACAAACCTTCTTCCTCTTCTTCTTTTTCTCTGAAATGCCACCGAAAACCATGCATGGCTGCACAACATCAATCTGGGAACAAAGGAAACATAGAAGGCATTTAATGAAAGTAGCTTTATATTCTGAACGATGTTTCCAACTTTTCAGTGAAATTTATATTCTGAACCATATTCACTTAAAACATCAAGGTCCCAAATTCCTATTGACGGTTCCATTGAACCAACAGCTAAGAAGTTTCCTGTAATGACAATGAAATCATAATAAGATAGAAAGTAGAAGAAGCATAAGGGGATCAAGTCAAATTTGAGCATGCAAATGAAGGCTAGAATTTAGAACTTATTTACTAAAACAGACAAGAGCATAAAAAAACATATTTAATAAAAAAAAAGGAGGAAACATGAGAGATGCATTGACAAAGGCAATATTCCCCACCTTTCTCTCTTCCTTGAAGGCAGTCAAGCCAAGCTGTGGATAGTGGAAATGCAAGAATTATGATATCATGATAATTAGATATAATTAGAGAATAAATAATGTTGTATTAATTTTTAGGTCCTACCTAATACACAATTTTGTCTTTTATGTGCACCCATGTAGTATTGCTAGGAGATCTAAATTATAGAATTTTTCTACCAGAAGAATCAACACGATTACTGGTTGAAAAAGGAGACTGGGATTCCTTATTACAAAATGATCAGGTATCTTATTAAGGTTTGAACTTTGAATATAATTTATAAAAGCTTCTAGAAATATTCTTTTCTTTCTTTTTTTTTTTAATCTAACTTGTATTAATGGGATGCATGGATGCAATAAAACTAATGAAGCTAATGATGGAGCTAGAGAATGGAAACATGTTAAGAGGGTGGCATGAAGGGCCAATCACATTTGCTCCAACATATAAGTATTTTCCAAATAAAAAGGATTTGTTTACCTCAAGAAGACTCAGATCGTCCTCAGTACGAGCACAAACAATGACAGAATTGATGACTGGACATTTGTGTGGTCTAGAATTTCACTAATAAAATTTCGTTGCAAGTATAGTTTTTAAACCAACAATAGTCCTTTCATACAAAAATTTGGTTGTCACAAGTAACAATTCCCTAAAAATATAAAACGAAGTATTCAAACCTCAGGTCGTTCTCCCTTGAAATTGCAATAAAGTGTTCTTGTTATTGGTTATGAGGTATGTTTGGGGTTTTTGAGATACAAGGCAAGAAATATAAATGGCAAAGGAAATAAACTAGCAACTAACAAAGCCCGTGGCAATGTATGAGAATTAGAAGTCCTATCCTAGAGTTATCCTTATCAATTGTGATGAGCGTTGTTTATTGCTCCCACTTGGTTAACCTCTAACCATGGAGGAAAGTTAAGTGGATGAATCAACTTGATTTCACAAGTCCTAGTCAAATCATAAGAAAGACTAGCTTAGTGGCATTCAAGTTAATTAGCAACTCTCGATTATCAATCAACAAAAGAGTTAGATAACTCAAGAGTCTCCAATCACTCAACCTAAGCCAAAAGGGGAAAAATCTACACTAGCATCCTTTCAAGCATTTAATCAAACACGTGAAAGGCATCAAAGGAAAGTAAGATAAAATTGCAAGAAAAATAAATCTACAATTACTAATAGCAAGAAATTAGCAATCAATAAATCAAATCAACAATAAAGGAATATGAATCATAAATTGCATTAAAAGAGAAATAGAAGAACAAGAGTGCATCGACATAAAAGTAAAGAATTACAAGAATTAAAGTACAGAATTAGAGAGAGGAAGAGTAGAGGAACAAGAAATTGTAAAGAAAAAGTAAATCAAAGCATGAATTAAACCTAGATCTAGAGAAGAATTAAACCTAATCCTAATCCTAATTCTAAAGAGAAGAGAGAGCTTCTCTTTCTAAAAACTAACTCTAAAGTCCTAATTGTGTCCCATGATGGAATCCCCCTTTATTCCTTCAATTCTTGGTCCTTTTGTGCATTTTTGTGCCAAAGTTGGTTCCAAACTGGGCCCCACAGCTTCTGTGAATTCGCTGGGCACGATTTCACTCAAAAATTATGTGCCAGCATCGACGCGTACGCGTACAGCACGCGTATGCGTCCATGGGGTTTTGCGCGATCCACGCGTAGGCGTCTAGTGCGCGTGCACGTCCATAGACTTGTCCCAAATCTTTGGCTTTTCATGATTTTCCCACTTTGCATGATTTCTCTTCACTCCTTTGATCCATTCCTAGCCCTTTTCAATCTGAAATTATACGCAAACACATCAAGGCATCCAGTGGAATCAAAGGAAGATTAAAATCATCAAATCAAGGGTCTAAAAGCAAGTTTTCACATTTAAGCGCAAATAGAAGACAATCATGAAACTATGCTACTTTATTGAATAAATGTGAGAAAAGGTTAATAAAATACTCTAGATTCAACACAAGATAAACCCTAAAAAGGGGGTTTATCAACCTCCCCACACTTAGACCTTAGCATGTCCTCATGCTAAACCAAGAATGAAATAAGGGGTATGACATTTATTCAATGTAACTAACCTATATGCAAACAATCTTAATGCAACCTATCTACATGAATGCAAATGCTTAGGTCAAAACAAATCAACTTCCAAGAGGATATAAGTAAGCACAAGGGCTAAAGCAATAGGAGCTAAACCAAACCAAACCCTCAATTGCATTGAATTACCAAAAAGATATACAAACTTGCATGAATAAGAATGATAGTGGTGAAAACATGAAATTGAGCAATCGAACCCTCACTGGATGTGTATCCGCTCTAGTCACTCATGTGTTTAGGGGTTGATTCACTCAATTCTCTCCTAATCATGCTTTCCAAAATTTGTTCTTCATCTAACAATCGACAATCATTCAATGCATGCATACAAATATCATGAGGTCTTTTTCAAAGGTTGTAATGGGGCTAGGGTCAAGGTAGGATCATATATGGTTAAGTGGACTAAAATTTGAACATTTGATGAGCTTAAACTTCCCACCTAACCTATACAATGACCTATACAAATTCAAAACTAACCTTACTACCCATCTTTCACTTTTCACATACTCATGCATTTTCTAATTCATTTCACAACACTTATGCATTGACTCTTTTATTTGGACTTTACTTTGGGGCATTTTGTCCCCTTTTTATTGTTTTTCTTCTTTTTCTTTCTTTTTCCATTTTCTTTTTTTTTCTTTTTCTTAGGGTGCTTGGATCTTTTTTTTTCTTTTTTTTCAAGAACATCAATGCATAAGATCTATGCATTTGGTTAATACATGAGCGTGCACCTATTTTTCAAATATAGAAATGTAAAACACCCTTTTATCCCAACCGATGTTCCCAAACCTCCCCAAACTTGAATAATAAACACTCTCACTAGCCTAAGCTAATCAAAGATCCAAACAAGGGACATTTATTATTTTTCGCTCTGGACTTGTAATGTGCTAAAATAAGGAACAATTGGGTTAAGCGTAGGCTCAAAGTTGGTTAACAATGGAGAGTAAAAGGTAGGCAATTTGGGTAAGTGAGCTAATGAAGTAATGGCCTCAATCATATAGATGCATGAATACAAGGAATAATTGGACATATAGAATTAAGAAAATCAAGGATCACAATCATAGAAAGAGAATCAATTGCACACAAGAAGAAAAATAAGTGGTTATAAGATGTAACCACATCAATAGGTTCAAATCTCACAAGCTTGTGTTCTTAGCTCAAAACATACTTCACAAAGTATAAAATTCAAACAAGTTCCACAAAAATTTTCAATCAATTGGGGTGGTGCCCTATAGATAAATTCTTGGAAAAATTCTCATTGTTTTGACTAAGCTTATCCTAGATGCAATGTTGTTATTGAAAAATTCTAAAATTTTCTTAGTTTATCCCCCTTTTTTTCAATCAAAACAACTTTCATATGCAAAAGGGTCAACTTAGGTTCTAACAATCCAAAATATATTTCTAATCATAACCAAGAGCTAAAACAACTATGTAAAGAAAAATCCAACTAAAATATGAAGTGTAAAGTGCAAAGTGCATCAACTAAAGTAAGAGTATGCAATAACCAAAATAAAAACATCCATAATACTAGTATATACAATAATCTCAAAAAGAGTGCAAAATAAAGTAAAATGAGATAAACTAGGAGATAGTGTCCAGAAATGTTCACCCAAAATGATAGCTCCACCGACGGCGACGACGGTGACCTCCCCACACTTAAATGAAGCATCGTCCTCGATGCTACTGCTAGGGCTCAGGATGGGGGTCAACAATCGCATCTGGCTGCTGGGTCTGAGGTTGTGGCTCCTCAGGGGGCTGCTGTACCTCCGGGGTAACCTGTGTCTGTGGGAGTGCCTCTGGCTGAGCTTGCTCCTCCTTGTCGGAAGCAAAAGAAGCGGGAAGAGGGGGCGACTCAACACCCAGTGCCAAGAACACTTGATCCATGCGGTCCAGGCGTCACATAATGCGGCGCTCACTGCGCTCTGTAAAGCGAAAAAGACGTTGAATCATAAGATAAGTCGGTTGGGGTGCTGGTGGTGGTATTAAAGGTACTGCTGGTGCTGAGGGTCCTGCTGTGGCTGAGAAAGAGGATGGTCCGGCTGGTGCTGCTCTGGCTTGAGCTCTTGATGCACACCGGGAAGGGGGCTTCTCTTGCACCCACGTATCCCATGGAATAACATCCTCCTTGTCGTCATCGTCTAAGGGTAGTGGTGACACGTCATCATCCCTCCATGGAGCACCGGCTAACTCAATCATCCTAGTGACCAATGTGGGAAATGAAAGTATGCCACGGACATGTGCTCACCACATGTATCTCCTGATCAACCGGGGGAAGTATACCTCCTTCCCCTCCATAACACAGCCAATCAGGATGAGCATGTCCATCGGAATCTCAGAAAAATGTGTGGTAGGCATGACATAAGTGGCAAAAATATGCTGCCAAGTCCTAGCCTCTCGCGATAGATGAGCAAACATCATCCCCATGGGTTTCTTGTTATTGACATCCATGACCCAAGGGGCAGCCGGGGTGGCTATAACACATCTCAGAGCCTCATAGTCGAAGGTCATACAATACAGTGCCAGCTCCGCCTGCTCATAGACATCTGTGTCACCGGTCTTAGGTAAGTAATGTAATGTATCCTCAATAGCAGCCTCGGTGACCAATATCTGCCCGCCCCGTAGGTAAACCAAATCAAGAGTTGCTCTGAAGAAGTTACAATAAAATTTCTTGACCTATGAAGTGTTTACCCTTCCCAAATCTCTATCAACAAAGCCTAGGCCCAATCCCTGAATACGGGCCTCCATGGAGCGCCTCAGGTCATTGAGAAGGGCCAATTTCTTATCAATGTTCATATTCTTCTTTCGATAGTTAGGAAAGTGGAGCTCACAATACAGGTTAGAAAACCTGGCTGTGTCAGTGGGCGGAAGCTGCTGATTCTCTTTGTCCACTTCATTAAGTGGGTTCTTAGCATAGTTGGCATAGGGGGAGAGGGTAGAGGCTTGAGGGGTCTTTCTCTTTCTAGAGGTGTCCTTTGCTTTCCCTCTATTAGACATCCTAAAAAATAGATATGACAGGATATAAACACTTAAGGCAAGTAGAGGAAAGAAAGCACGGAATCACACATTCATGAAGTGAGTTAAAAGAATGAAAACTTGGAATGTAAGCAACAAGAATCAGAATATAATCAAAGCCATAAACCACGAATTCAAGTAATATATACATAGTTGCTTGTTTATCAAGCTCAATAAGCGTCATACCCAAAAGAATGGTTAAAGTATTAGTTGAAAACTAAAAAGAAAAATTAGTTGGTTAAGCAGGTTAGAAGTTAGAAAACTAGTTCAAAGGTTAGGGGTATGATGGTCATTTGCTTAATTAGGATGAATGCAAAAAACTAAGGATAACAAGCACACTCACAATCATGGGAAAGAAGCAGTTATTGACGATGAAATATGAAATTTGCATAAAAGCACATAATAGAAAGCAAATCATCAATCAATGGCATGGTCACTAAGTGTGCAATAATTGGTGTTGGAAAAGTTGAAACATGTGCTAGTGTAACCAAAAGCAAGTTGAAAACCATCTGAACGCAAAAGGGTCACATTAGTGAAATGTACCAATCAATGCAAAAGAAAGAACCACATTCAAGAGAATTGCAAGTTAGATCAAATGGTGGACCAAGCAATTAGGCATTTGATTTAACTTGAACAAAAATTGAAAGCATGTGAGGGTTTAATGCATATCACAGGAAAACAAATAAACATGAAAATGTCCACCGAAACAACCTAGGAATTCAGCATGGCATAAGAGAAGTAGATTCCAAATCAAAAGTTCCAAGTTCAATGCCTAAGGTACAAGTTGACGAACAAAACAATTTTCAGAAATTCAGGTAGCCTTCCGGCAGTAAATTGGATGTTCCTGGATAATATAAAGCAGCAACAAAAGTCACACATGAATCCAAGAATACATTGATTGTGATAGAAATATGGATTTTATATGCACAGGTAGCATCAAACATAATCAAACAATAAGAGTGCAGCAAGGCAGCAGTAAAAATCAGCATAGCATTAGCAACATGTACACAGAACAACTCATCAACCATCACTCAGAAAATAAGCATCATTCAGAAAATAAACATGAACGGAGCACTTAGCAGGCCTAGAATCTTCTAACAACATCCTATCTACCTAACCACATACATTTCTATCTAACCTAACATGAAAAACTAAGCAACGAACTATATAAAATTATTAGCAAAAATAATAAAAGAAAGCAAAGAAACAGAGCCATGGAGGCAGGGGAATGGTGAACCTGGGGGCAGCAGATAGTATGGAATCAGGAATGGGCAGAGAAAGGAACCAAGGCGGTGCCACCCAAAGTTGGTGGCGGTGATGGGCTTGCGCGGGGCAGAGATGTGACGCAGACCCAAGGGGGAGAGTGAGGGTCGCAACAGGAGAAGCAGGGGACAGCCAAGGTTGCAGGGTGCAGTGAGAGAGAGAGAAAGTAGGGAAGAGATGGTGGGAGGAGAAGGGAAAAGGAGTGAAGAGGAGGGTGGCCGAGGGGCCGCCGGTGACTGTCGCGACCACAGAGGTGATTGGACGAGAGAGGTGAGAGAGACAGAGGTGGGAAGAGGGAAGAGAGATAGAAAGGGGGGGCGAAGATGGGCTGGTAGGCGGCGTAGGGTTTCGCCGGACAGCGGTAGCCAAAGTGCGTTGCAGAATTGGGTGGTGGTGGTTATGGAGGGAAGGTGGTGAGCTAGAGAGAGACGAAGATGGAAAGACGTTGGGGGGAAGGGGTGAGGGTTGCGCGACTGCACTAGGTTTCCTCGCGTGGATAGGATAATCATTTTGAATCCACGCATCTGCGCACCGTGCGCGTTTGCGTGGATGGGCAAGAAAGGAATGGGCGTGGTAGGAAAAATTGTGATTTCTGATAATGGCATTCATGTTCGTTCTCTCCTTGGTAATGGCGCCAAAAACTTGGTGCATGATACCATGGTCCAAACATAACTTCACAACTTCGAACAACTAACCAGCAAGTGCACTGGGTCGTCCAAGTAATAAACCTTACGTGAGTAAGGGTCGATCCTACGGAGATTGTTGGTATGAAGCAAGCTATGGTGATCTCTTAAATCTCAGTTAGGTGGATAATAAATGATTATGGAGTTTTCGAATAATAATAATAATAATAAATAAACAGAAAATAAAGATAGAAATACTTATGTAAATCATTAGCGGGGAATTTCAGATAGGCGTATGAAGATGCTGTGCTCCTTTTGAATCTCTGCTTTCCTACTACCTTCATCCAATCCTTTTTACTCTTTTCCAAGGCAAGCTGTATGTAGGGCATCACCGTTGTCAATGGCTACATCCCATCCTCTCAGTGAAAAAGGTCCAAATGCTCTGTCACGGCACGACTAATCATCTGTCGGTTCTCGATCATGTCGGAATAGAATCCATTAATTCTTTTGCATTTGTCATCACGTCCAACAATCGTGAGTTTGAAGCTCATCACAGTCATTCAATCCCTAAATCCTACTCGGAATACCACAGATAAGGTTTAGACTTTCTGGATTCTCATGAATGCCACCATCAATTCTAGCTTATACTACGAAGATTCTGATTAAGGAATCCAAGAGATATGCGTTCGGTCTAAGGTAGAACGGAGGTGGTTGTCAATCACGCGTTCATAGGTGAGAATGATGATGAGTGTCACGGATCATCACATTCGTCATGGTGAAGTGCAACGAATATCTTAGAACAGGAATAAACTGAATTGAATAGAAAATAGTAGTAATTACATTAAAACTGGAGGTACAGCAGAGCTCCACACCCTTAATCTATGGTGTGTAGAAACTCCACCGTTGAAAATACATAAGTGATGAAGGTCCAGGCATGGCCGAATGTCCAGCCCCCAAAACGTGATCACAAGATCAAAAATACAATCCAGGATGTCTAATACAATAATAAAATGTCCTATTTATACTAGACTAGCTACTAGGGTTTACAGAAGTAAGTAATTGATGCAGAAATCCACTTCCGAGGTCACACTTGATGTGTGCTTGGGCAGAGCTTGAGCTTTACACGTGTAGAGGCTTCTTTTGGAGTTGAACGCCAAGTTGTAACGTGTTTTTGGCGTTCAACTCTGGTTCGTGACGTGTTTCTGGCATTTGACTATAGAATGCAGCATGGAACTCGCATTGAGCACCAGTTTACGTCATCTAATCTCAAATAAATTATGGACTATTACATATTTATGGAAAGCTTTGGATGTCTACTTTCCAACGCTGTTGAGAGCGCTCCATTTGGAGTTTTGTAGCTCCAGAAAATCTATTTCGAGTGCAGGGAAGTCAGAATCTAACAACATCAGCAGTTCTTTGTCAGCCTTCTATCAGAGTTTTGCTCAGGTCCCTCAATTTCAGCCAGAAATTACCTGAAATCACAGAAAAACACACAAACTCATAGTAAAGTCCAAAAATGTGAATTTATCATAAAAACTAATGAAAATATTCCTAAAAGTAGCTAGATCCTACTAAAAACTACCTAAAAACAATGCCAAAAAGCGTGTAAATTATCCGCTCATCACAACACCAAACTTAAATTGTTGCTTGTCCCCAAGCAACTGATAATCAAATAGGATAAAAAGAAGAGAATATACTATAAATCCCAAAATATCAATGAATATTAGTTCTAATTAGATGAGCGGGACTTGTAGCATTTTGCTTCTGAACAGTTTTAGCATCTCACTTTTTCCTTTGGTGTTTAAAATGATTGGCATCTCTAGGAACTTAGAATTTCAGATAGTGTTATTGATTCTCCTAGTTAAGTATGTTGATTCTTGAACACAACTACTTTTATGAGTCTTGGCTGTGGCCCTAAGCACTTTGTTTTCCAGTATTACTACCGGATACATAAATGCCACAGACACATGACTGGGTGAACCTTTTCATATTGTGACTCAGCTTTGCTAAAGTCCCCAGTTAGAGGTGTCCAGAGCTCTTAAGCACACTCTTTTTGCTTTGGATCACGACTTTAACCACTCAATCTCAAGCTTTTCACTTGGACCTGCATGCCACAAGCACATGGTTAGGGACATATTGATTTAGCCGCTTAGGCCTGGATTTTATTTCCTTGGGCCCTCCTATCCATTGATGCTCAAAGCCTTGGATCCTTTTTACCCTTGCCTTTTGATTTTAAGGGCTAATGGCTTTTTCTGCTTGCTTTTTTTCTTTTTTTTTCTATTTTTTTTGCCAAATTTTTTTCGCAAGCTTTTGCTTTTTTACTGCTTTTTCTTGCTTCAAGAATCAATTTCATGATTTTTCAGATTATCAATAGCATTTCTCTTTGTTCATCATTCTTTCAAGAGCCAACAATTTTAACATTCATAAACAACAAGATCAAAAATATGCACTGTTCAAGCATTCATTCAGAAAACAAAAAGTATTGTCACCACATCAATATAATTAAACTAAATTCAAGGATAAATTCGAAACTTATTTACTTCTTGTTCTTTTGTATTAAAACATTTTTCATTTAAGAGAGGTGAAGGATTCATGAAATTATTTATAGCCTTAAGACATAGTTACTACATACTAATGATCATGAAATAAAGATACAAAACATAAACAAACATATAGCATAAAAATCAAAAAACAGAGAATTAAGAATAAAGAATGAGTCTACCTTAGTGATGGTGGTGCTTTCTTCTTGAAGAACCAATGATGTCCTTGAGCTCTTCTATGTCTCTTCCTTGCCTTTGTTGCTCATCCCTTATTGCTCTTTGATCTTCTCTAATTTCATGGAGAATGATGGAGTGCTCTTGATGTTCCACCCTTAATTGATCCATATTGTAACTCAAGTCTTCTAGAGAAGTGTTGAGTTGTTCCCAATAATTGTTGGGAGGAAAGTGCATCCCCTGAGGCATCTCTAGGATTTCTTGGTGATGAGCTTCCTCATGCGTCTCTTGGGATCCATGAGTGGGCTCTCTTGTCCTCTTCTTAGTGATGGGCTTATCCTCCTCAATGGGGATGTCTCCTTCTATGATAACTCCAGCTGAGTAACATAGATGGTAAATAAGATGAGGAAAAGCTAGCCTTGCCATGGTGGAAGACTTTTCGGCTATTTTGTAGAATTCAAGGAAGATGACTTCATGAACTTCTACTTCCTCTCCATTCATGATGCTATGAATCATGATGGCCCGATCCACAGTAACTTCGGATCGGTTGCTAGTGGGGATGATGGAGCGTTGGATGAACTCCAACCATCCTCTAGCCATAGGCTTGAGGTCCAGTCTACTTAATTGAATCGGCTTACCTTTGGAGTCTCTTTTCCATTGAGCTCCTTCCACACATATGTCCATAAGGACTTCGTCCAACCTTTGATCAAAGTTGACTCTTCTAGTGTAGAGGCGTGCATCTCCTTGCATCATGGGCAAGTTGAATGCCAACCTTATATTTTTCGGACTAAAATCTAAGTATTTCCCCCGAACCATTGTAAGATAACTCTTTGGATTCGGGTTCACACTTTGATCATGGTTCCTAGTGATCCATGCATTGGCATAAAACTCTTGAACCATTAAGATTCCGACTTGTTGAAGAGGGTTGGTCAGAACTTCCCAACCCCTTCTTTGGATCTCATGTCGGATCTCCGGATACTCATTTTTCTTTAGTTTGAAAGGGACCTCGGGGATCACCTTCTTCTTGGCCACAACATCATAGAAGTGGTCTTGATGGGCTTTGGAGATGAATCTCTCCATCTCCCATGACTCGGAGGTGGAAGCTTTTGTCTTTCCTTTCCCTTTTCTAGAGGTTTCTCCGGCCTTAGGTGCCATCAATGGTTATGGAAAAATAAAAAGCTATGCTTTTACCACACCAAACTTAGAATATTGCTCGCCCTCAAGCAAGAGAAGAAAGAAGAAGAAGAAGAAAAAGAAGAAGAAAATAAGGAGGAAAGGGAGAAGTGTATGGTTTCGGCCAAGGTGAAGAAGAGAGGGTTGTGGTGTGTGAAAATGAAGAAGGATAGAAGGCTTTATATAGTGAAGGGAGAGGGAGTAGGTTCGGCTATTTAGGGTGGGTTTGGGTGGGAAAGAGATTTTGAATTTTGAAGGTAGGTGGGGTTTATGGCGAAGAGTGGATGAATGTGAGTGGTGAAGAGGTGATAGGGAAGAGAGATTGAGGTGATTGGTGAAGGGTTTTGGGGAAGAGTGTTATTGGATTGTGTGAAGAGGAGAGAAGGTGAGTTGAGGTAGGTGGGGATCCTGTGGGGTCCACAGATCCTGAGATGATCCTGTGGGGTCCACAGATCCTGAGGTGTCAAGGATTATCATCCCTGGACCAATGAGGCGTGTAAAACGCCCTCTACATGTAATCCTGGCGTTCAATGCCAGATTGATGCTTGTTTCTGGCGTTGAATGCCAGCTTCATGCTTGTTTTGGGCGTTCAACTCCCATATGCAGCATGTTTCAGGCATTGAACGCCAGTTCCATGCTTGTTTCTGGCGTTTAGCGCCAGCTTTCCTCAGGGTGTATTCCTGGCGTTTAAACGCCAGGATGCTACTTGTTTCTAGCGTTCAACGCCAGATCCATGCTCTGTTCTGGCGTTGAACGCCAGCCAGATGCTCCTTACTGGCGTTTAAACGCCAATAAGCTCTTCCTCCAGGGTGTGCTTTTTCTTCTGCTGTTTTTGATTCTGTTTTTAATTTTAGTATTTATTTTGTGACTCCATATGATCATGAAACTAATAAAACATAAAAGAACAATAAAAGAAAAATAAAATTAGATAAATAAAAATTGGGTTGCCTCCCAAGAAGCGCTCCTTTAATGTCACTAGCTTGACAGTGGACTCTTATGGAGCCTCATAGGTGATCAGGTCAATGTTGTAGACTCCCAACACCAAACTTAAAGTTTGGATGTGGCCTCCCAACACCAAACTTAGAGCTTGATTGTGGGGGCTCTATTTGACTCTGTACTGAGAGAAGCTTTTCATGCTTCCTCTCCATTGTTAAAGAAGAACCTCCTTGGGTCTTAAACACAAGGGAGTCCCCATTCAATTGAAGGACTAATTCTCCTCTGTTAACATCTATCACAGCTCCTGCTGTGGCTAAGAAAGGTCTTCCAAGGATGATGCATTCATCTTCTTCCTTCCTAGTGTCTAAGATTATGAAATCAACAGGGATGTAAAGGCCTTCAATCTTTACCAACACGTCCTCTACCAATCCATAAGCTTGTCTTACTGACTTGTCTGCCATTTTCAATGAGAATATGGCAGGCTGTACCTCAATGATCCTAGCTTCTCCATTACAAAGAGTGGCATCAGATTTATCCCTAACCCTAGGTCACACAGAGCCTTCTCAAAGGTCATGGTGCCTATGGTACAGGGTATTAAGAATTTACCAGGATCTTGTCTCTTTTGAGGTAAGATTTGTTGAACCCATGTATCTAGTTCACTAATGAGCAAGGGAGGTTCACCTTCCCAAGTCTCATTACCAAACAATTTGGCATTCAACTTCATGATGGCTCCTAGATATTGAGTAACTTACTCTCCAGTTACATTTTCATTCTCTTCAGAGGAAGAATAGTCTTCAGAGCTCATGAATGGTAGAAGGAGATTTAATGGGATCTCTATGGTCTCTATATGAGCCTCAGATTCCTTCAGGTCCTCAATAAGGAACTCCTTCTTGCTTGGGAGACATCCCATGAGGTCTTCCCCATTGAGATTCATATTCTCCCCTTCCTCTTTAGGTTCGGCCATGTTGATTATGTCTATGACCTTGCACTCTCTTTTTGGATTCTCTTCAGTATTGCTTGGGAGAGTACTAGGAGGAGTTTCAGTGACTTTCTTACTCAGCTGGCCCACTTGTGCCTCTAAATTTCTAATGGAGGACCTTGCTTCACTCATGAAACTTAAAGTGGCCTTAGATAGATCAGAGACTAAGTTTGCTAAATTAGAAGTTCTCTGCTCAGAATTCTCTGTCTGTTGCTGAGAAGATGATGGATAGGGCTTGCTATTGCTGAGCCTATTTCTTCTACCATTATTAAAGCCTTGTTAAGGCTTTTGTTGATCCTTCCATGAGAAATTTGGATGATT
Source organism: Arachis duranensis (assembly GCF_000817695.3). Classification (NCBI taxonomy): domain Eukaryota; kingdom Viridiplantae; phylum Streptophyta; class Magnoliopsida; order Fabales; family Fabaceae; genus Arachis; species Arachis duranensis. The sequence goes on along the minus strand of NC_029776.3, from coordinate 76,663,997 downwards.
TATCCATGATGAATTATAGGTGTTTCCATAAGGTTCACCCATATAATTTACCTCTGCTATGGCAGGGTTCTCAGGATCATAAGCTTCTTCTTCAGAAGATGCCTCTTTAGTACTGTTGGATGCATTTTGCCATCCATTCAGACTTTGAGAAATCATGTTGACTTGCTGAGTCAACATTTTGTTCTGAGCCAATATGGCATTCAGAGCATCAATTTCAAGACCTCCCTTCCTCTGAGGCGTCCCATTATTCACGAAATTCCTCTCAGAAGTGTACATGAACTGGTTATTTGCAACCATGTCAATAAGTTCTTGAGCTTCTGCAGGCATTTTCTTTAGGTGAATGGATCCACCTGTAGAATGGTCCAGTGACATTTTAGAGAACTCAGATAGACCATAATAGAATATATCCAGAATGGTCCACTCTGAAAGCATGTCAGAAGGACATCTTTTGGTCATCTGCTTGTATCTTTCCTAAGCTTCATAGAGGGATTCACAATCTTTTTGTTTGAAAGTCTGAACATCCACTCTAAGCTTGCTCAATTTTTGAGGAGGAAAGAACTTAGCCAAGAAGGCCGCGACCAGCTTATCCCATGAGTCCAGGCTATCTTTAGGTTGTGAATCCAACCATATTCTAGCTCTATCTCTTACAGCAAAGGGGAAAAGCATGAGCCTGTAGACTTCAAGTTCTACTCCATTAGTCTTAACAGTCTCACAGATCTGCAAGAACTCAGTTAAAAACTGGTAAGGATCTTCTGATGGAAGTCCATGAAACTTGCAGTTCTGTTGCAGTAGAGCAACTAGTTAAGGTTTCAGCTCAAAATTGTTTGCTCCAATGGCAGGGATTGAGATGCTTCTTCCATCAAATTTGGAAGTAGGTGTAGTATAGTCACCAAGCATCCTCCTTGCATTATTATTTTTGGCTGCCATCTCCTCTTTCTTTTCGAAAATTTCTGTAAGGTTGTCTCTGGATTGTTGTAATTTAGCTTCTCTTAGTTTCCTTTTCAGAGTCCTTTCAAGTTCAGGATCTGCTTCAACAAGAATATTCTTGTCCTTACTCCTGCTCATATGAAAAAGAAGGGAACATAAAATAATAATAGGGATCCTCTTTACCACAGTAGAGAGATTTCTTTATGTTAGTAGAAGAAGAAAATGGTAGAAGAAGGAAAAGGTAAGAATCCAAACACAAGGGTGAAGATAGGGGTTCGAATTCTTGAGATGAAAAGAAGTGTTAGTAAATAAATAAATAAATAGAAGAAGATGAGAGAGGGAGAAATTTGAAAATAAATTTTTAAAAAGAGTTAGTGATTTTTGAAAATTAAGAGAAAAAATAAAATTAAAATTAAAATTTGAAACAATTAGTTAATTAAAAGAATTTTGAAAAAGAGGGAGGAATTTTCGAAAATTAGAGAGGGAAAAGTAGTTAGGTGGTTTTGAAAAAAAGATAAGAAACAAACAAAAAGTCAATTAGTTAGTTGAAAAAGATTTGAAAATCAATTTTGAGAAGATAAGAAGTTAGAAAAGATATTTTTGAAATCAAATTTTTGGATAAGATATTACTTGAAAAGATATGATTAAAAAGATATATTTGAAAAAGAATTAAATTTTAAAATTTAAAATTAATTACTTGACTAACAAGAAACTAAAAGATATGATTCTAGAATTTAAAGATTGAACCTTTCTTAACAAGAAAGTAACAAACTTCAAATTTTTGAATCAATCACATTAATTGTTAGTAAAGTTTCGAAAATTATGAAATAAAGTTAAGAAAAAGATTTTGAAAATTAATTTTTAAAATTTTTGAAAAAATAGTAAAAAAATTGAAAAAGATTTGATTTTTGAAAAAGCTTTGAAAAGATAAGATTTTTAAAATTGAAATTTTGACTTGACTAACAAGAAATAACTAATTTTGAAAATTTTTGACTAAGTCAACCCAAAATTTCAAAATTTTTGAGAGAAATAAGGAAAAGATATTTTTTTATTTTTAAATTTTTAATTATGAGAGAGAAAAATTAAAACGTCATTTTTATGTTTTTCTCTTTTCTTTTTGGATCAAAACAAAGAATGCATGCAAGAACACTATGAATGTCAAGATGAACACCAAGAACACTTTGAAGATCATGATGAACATCAAGAACATATTTTTGAAAAATTTTTAATGCAAAGAAAATATGCAAGACACCAAACTTAGAAATCTTTCATGTTTTTAGATATTATGAATGCAAAAAATGCACATAAAAAACAACAAAGGACATAAAACAAGAAAATATCAAGATCAAACAAGAAGACTTGTAAAGAACAACTTGAAGATAATGAAGAACACATGTATGAATTTTTGTAAAATGCAAAAAATTTTTAAAACATGCAATCGACACCAAATTTAAAAATTGACTCAAGACTCAAATAAAAAACACAAAATTATTTTTGATTTTATGATTTTCTTTTTTTTTTAGTTTTTTTATTTTATATTTTTCGAAAACATATTTTGGAAAAAGGAAATAATGAATCCAAAGTCCTCAATTAGAATTTCAGGAATCATGTAATGTTAGTCTAAAGCTCCGGTCCAAGAATTAGACATGGCTTTACAGCCAACTAGGCTTCAACATGAAACATGAAACTCTAGAATTCATTCTTAAAGACTCCAAAAATTTTCGAAAACAGGTGATAAAATTTTGAAAGATTTTTGAAATTTTTTTTTGAAAATAAAACAAAAAAAATTACCTAATCTGAGCAACAAGATCAACCGTTAGTTGTCTAAACTCGAACAATCCCAGCAACGGCGCCAAAAACTTGGTAGGCAAAATTGTGATTTCTGATAATGGCATTCATGTTCGTTCTCTCCCTGGTAATGGCGCCAAAAACTTGGTGCATGATACCATGGTCCAAACATAACTTCACAACTTTGCACAACTAACCAGCAAGTGCACTGGGTCATCCAAGTAATAAACCTTACGTGAGTAAAGGTCGATCCCACGGAGATTGTTGGTATGAAGCAAGCTATGGTCATCTTGTAAATCTCGGTTAGGTGGATAATAAATGATTATGGAGTTTTCGAATAATAATAATAAATAAACAGAAAATAAAGATAGAAATACTTATGTAAATCATTAGTGGAAATTTCAGATAGGCGTATGAAGATGCTGTGCTCCTTTTGAATCTCTACTTTCCTACTGCCTTCATCCAATCCTTTTTACTCCTTTCCATGGAAAGCTGTATGTAGGGCATCACCATTGTCAATGCTACATCCCATCCTCTCAGTGAAAGAGGTCCAAATGCTCTCTCACGGCACCACTAATCATCTGTCGGTTCTCGATCATGTCGGAATAGAATCCATTAATTCTTTTGCGTTTGTCATCACGCCCAACAATCACGAGTTTGAAGCTCGTCAAAGTCATTCAATCTCTGAATCCTACACGAAATACCACAGACAAGGTTTAGACTTTCCGGATTCTCATGAATGCCGCCATCAATTCTAGCTTATACCACGAAGATTCTAATTAAGGAATCCAAGAGATAAGTGTTCAGTCTAAGGTAGAACGGAGGTGGTTGTCAGTCACGCGTTCATAGGTGAGAATGATGATGAGTGTCACGGATCATCACATTCATCATGGTGAAGTGCAATGAATATCTTAGAACAGGAATAAACTGAATTGAATAGAAAATAGTAGTAATTGCATTAAAACTTGAGGTACAGCAGAGCTCCACACCCTTAATCTTTGGTGTGTAGAAACTCCACCGTTGAAAATACATAAGTGATGAAGGTCCAGGCATGGCCGAATGGCCAGCCCCCAAAACGTGATCATAGGATCAAAAATACAATCCAGGATGTCTAATACAATAATAAAATGTCATATTTTTGCTAGACTAGCTACTAGGGTTTACATAAGTAAGTAATTGATGCAGAAATCCACTTTCGAGGACCACTTGATGTGTGCTTGGGCTGAGCTTGAGCTTTACACATGTAGAGGCTTCTTTTGGAGTTGAACGCCAAGTTGTAACGTGTTTTTGGCATTCAACTCTGGTTCGTGACGTGTTTCTGGCGTTTGACTCCAGAATGCAGCATGGAACTGACGTTGAGCGCCAGTTTACGTCGTCTAATCTCAAATAAAGTATCGAGTATAATATATTGCTGGAAAGCTCTGGATGTCTACTTTTCAACATCATTGAGAGCGTGCCATTTTGAGTTCTGTAGCTCTAGAAAATACATTTCGAGTTCAGGGAGGTCAGAATCCAACAGCATCAGCAGTCCTTTATCAGCCTTCTATCAGAGTTTTGCTTAGGTCCCTCAATTTCAGTCAGAAAATACCTGAAATCACAGAAAAATACAAACTCATTGTAAAGTCCAGAAATGTGAATTTAGCATAAAAACTAATGAAAACATCCCTAAAAGTAGCTAGATCCTACTAAAAACTACCTAAAAACAATGCCAAAAGCGTATAAATTATCTGCTCATCAGGGCGCGTACGTGTACCATGCGCGTCCGCGTGCATTGGGAATTGGGCTATAGGCATAGTGTTGGCCCGGAGTTAGCACAACTCTCGGGTCACAAGTATTGGTGCCGCACCAACGCATCGACGCATACGCGTACTGTTCGCATCCACGTGGGTTACGAGTTGCACGAGAAGCTTAATGTTGGCGCGATCTATGCCTAACTATCGGGTTTAATGTATGGTGCTACATTCACTCATCAACTTGTACGCGTCACTGATGACTTACATCATCTACCCTTTTTTTTGCATAAAAAGGACCATAAAAGAGGAATAATCGCATTTGATCATTACAATTCATGCCTTAATTGATGAATATCATAGTACATTACTTTGAAATGAGTTTGTGCTGGATTTCAGGTGGAGAAGACATAAAAAATGGGAAAGAAAACAACAAAACATGTGGGGCGTGTGAAGCAGGCGGCCACCTGGAACAAACGCCACAAAAATGTATTGGCGTGGCATACCAGAAGCTGGGCGTGGCACGCTGGTACAACATTCCAGAGAGCGAAATTGAAGACCATCAAAGGGGCGTGGCATGCCAGGAGCAGGGCGTGGCACGCGAACACGTTACTAGAAGAACCACCCCTATGGCGTGCCACTTTGTTTCGAAGACGTGGCACGCCAGCCCCAGAGTTCACTTGGGCGTGCCACTTGAGGACCAAGGCGTGGCATGCCAAGCTTATAAGACCCACAATTGAATGGGTGTGCCACTTGAGCAACAAGGCGTGACACGCCAGTAAACAAGGAGACAATGCAAAAGTTGGGCGTGCCACTTGGTATTGAAGGCGTGGCAAGCCAGCTCAAGATGTCCCACTAAGGCGTGCCACTTGAGCAACAAGGCGTGGCACGCCAGCACCTAAGGAGGCCAAATAAAGCTGGGCATGCCACTTGGTATCGAAGGCGTGGCATGCCAACATCTGGGACCATGGCAAATGAAGGGCGTGACACGCCGGTCTCATGGCGTGGCACGCTAGTAGTATTTTTCAGAGAGGAAGAAGAGGAGCCAATGAACTCAGGCGTGCCACTTGGATGGCGAGGCGTGGCACGCCGGTAAGGGGGTGAAGCTTTAAGAAGGGCATGGCAAACCAGACACTGGGCGTGCCACGCTGGTACAAATCTCCAGAAGCATAGAGATAAGGGAAGTGACCTTGGGTGTGCCACTTTGGTTCGAAGGCGTGGCACGCCAGGTTACTTTGCCCTTTAAAATGCGTTGGGCGTGCCACTTTGGTTCGATGGCGTGGCAAGCCAGGCTACTTTGCCCTTTAAAATGTCATGGGTGTGCCACTTAGGCTCAAAGGCGTGGCACGCCAGGGGTGAAACAGAGGACGGCGTGCCACTTGAATAGAGAGGTGTGGCACGCCAAATCAGAAACAGAAGGAGCGTGACACGCCAGAGAAGCACCGGTCACACGCCAGCTGGAAGATCACGTTTGTTGAGTTTCTTTTCCCTCCAAATTGTAATTTTCTTTTCACTTTTGTAATTTTCTTTATTTTCTAGATCTAGGAGTAGTATAAATACCCTTGGAAGTATTGGAAAAGGGGTTAGCAAGTCACAGAGTTTAGTTTTGGTGGATTTCACTTTTAGTTTTCACACTTCATCTCTTCCATCTTTTGTACTTTCTCTCTGAGCTATGAGTAGCTAGATTCCCTCTCATTGAGAGATGGAGCTCTATTGCACTTGATGGATTAATGATAGTGAATTTCTTTTTCTCTTCATCTTCTTTTTGATTTGCTAGAAGGAATTTCGATTTTAATGCTTACTAATCAATTAACTTGGAAGAGATTGAATGGAAAATGGTTTTCATGGGAACCTTGGAAAAGGAAACATGAAACCATGCTAGAAATCCCTTCTCACACTTGAGTAGAATCTGAGTTTTGGTGTTTGGATATGGTGACATACAATCCTCCCTCTATTTGGACCTATGATGATGTGTGGGATAATTAGGGACCAAGCATATCTCTCTTCATGAGCAATTAGACCAAGGAATTGGCTATTGATCAAGATCTGAGAGATTGAGTCACCAAGTGATTGGGGCTCAATCAATCATGATTGCCAAGAGGTCAATGAGTTGCATGATTGAAGAAGATATGAGCTAAAATTAATCCAAAGAGACAATATCTCCTGATCTCAATGAATTCTCCCATTCTTATCTCTCCCATTCTTTTATAGTTTTACTTACATTTTGCAAAATCACATTCTCCTTTACATTCTTGTTATTTCCATTTCTACATTTTATTGCTTTTCTTTATTTCTTTTGCCATTTATAATTCTGCACACACAACTTATTCTGTTAAGCTTGACTAATTTACCAATTGATTAAAATTGCTCAAATCTACCAATCTCTGTGGATACGATCCCACTCCACTGTGGGTTAATACTTGACGATAATTTTGGTGCGCTTGCTAAGAGCGAATTCATCAATATTATTGGGGAAGGGTAGTGAATTCAGCCCATCAAGTTTTATGGCACCGTTGCCGGGGATTGGTTTGAATTTGACAATGATTAAACTAATTGTGGAGCTAGATTAAGCATTTTTTTATTTTTTTAATTCATTTCTTAGTGTATACTTTCACTTTTCTAACTGTTTGATTAATTGCATCACTCAAGCTAATCACTAAATTTAACTAAGGAGATTTCTTCACTTGCTTTTCTCTTGCTGTGTGTTGGCTGTATGACAGGTAGAAGAGGAGAGACTTCATCCTCTTTTGATAGTGAACCTGAGAGAACCTTCCTTAGATTAAGAAGGGAGGCTAGAGGCAAGGGTATAGTTAGAGAAGAACTAGTAGAAGAAGATCTAACAACCATCATAGAAGACGAAGTGCACGAAGATGTTGGAGGAGGAGCTGAAAATCAAGCTGGGCAAAAGAGGAGAGTCTTAGGCTCCTATATCAACCCAAATCCAGGAAACTGTGGCAACAACATCCTCAAGCCAACAATCCATGCCAACAACTTTGAGTTGAAACCTCAACTCATCACACTAGTCTAGAATAACTGCTCATATGGAGGAGGTACTCAAGAATATCCAAATCAACATCTCAACACATTCTTGAGGATATGCGATACTGTAAAGTCCAATGGTATACATCCTGACACCTACAAACTACTTCTGTTCCCTTTCTCACTCAGAGATAAGGCAACAAAGTGGTTAGAATAATTCTCTAAGGAGAGCCTAACCACATGGGAGGATGTTATGAACAAGTTTCTAGCAAGATTTTACCCTCCACAGAGGATCAACAGGCTAAGAGCTGAGGTGCGAACCTTCAGACAGCTAGATGGTAAAACACTCTATGAGGCCTGGGAGAGGTTCAAAGATCTAACAAGGAAATGCCCACCGGATATGTTTAATAAGTGGGTGCAGCTCCACATTTTCTATGAAGGATTAACCTATGAATCAAAGAAGGCTGTGGACCACTCTTCAGGGGGTTCACTCAACAAGAAGAAGACCATCGAGGAAGCCATAGATGTCATTGAAACTGTAACTGAGAATGACTACTTCTATGCTTCAGAAAGAGGCCAAAAGAAGGGGGTGCTGAAACTCAATTCTATGGATGCCCTGTTGGCACAAAACAAGGCAATTGCAGCACAATTGGCAGCCTTAACTAAGAAAATGAAAAACAATCAAGTAGCAGTTGTCCAAGCTCAAGCACCACCCCAAGAAGAAAATGAACCAAAAGTTGAATGTGAGCAAGCAAACTATGTGCATAACCCCTCTCGACCACCATATGACCCTAACTCTAAGACATATAACCTAGGATGGAAGAACCACCCAAATTTTGGGTGGGGGAACCAACAAAATCACAACCAAGAGCACAACAAACCATACCAAGCTAATCAATACCAGAATCACAACTCCAACCATCAGTCAAATAACAACAGACCTTATCATAATCCACCTCACACATCATATCCTTCCAACCAGCAAACACACCACCATCAAGACATACTAACCCCAACCTCACAACCGTGTAAAATCAAGGGTAACTTTGAGAGAGTAGAGGCCACAATAGCACAGCTATCATCACAGCTCACAAGAGCCATTTCCACCCTCTTGGAAAGGCAAGCACAAGCTGAAAAGAAGATAGATGCCAACCAAGAAGAATACAGATCGAATTTGAAGAACCAAGGTGCAGCCATCTCAAAACTAGAAGCACAAGTGGGGTTTTTATCCAAGCAAATCCCAATGCCTATACACACATTTCCAAGCGACACCATGGCAAACCCAAGAGGGAAATACAAAGCCATCACACTTAGAAGTGGAAAAGTGATAGAAGAAGCCACCCAAAACTAGGAAAACAACAAAGAAGAAGCTGCAGAAAAGCCTGAAAATAGGAAGAAAGAAGAGGCCCCTAGCCCGTCTTCACCAAAGCCAATCTTGAAGCCTTATGTACTAAAGGCACCATACCCATAAAGGCTAAAGAAGGATGGGAAGGACAGCCAGTTCTCCAGATTTTTGGAAATCTTCAAAAAGCTCCAAATTAACATACCATTTGCTGAAGCATTGGAGCAAATGCCCCTCTACGCAAAGTTCTTGAACGAGCTCATGACAAGAAAAAGAAACTGGGGTGAAAAGGAGACTGTACTCCTAACTGAGGAATGTAGTGCCATCATACAAAAGAAACTCCCCCAGAAAATGAAGGACCCAGGGAGTTTTCAAATCCCCTACATCATAGGGTATATCACTAAAAGGCCTTGTGTGACTTGGGAGCTGGCATCAATCTCATGTTCTTGAACATGATGAGAAGGATGAGAATTGAGGAAGCCAAACCAACAAGAATGGTACTCCAACTAGCTGAAAGAACATTCAAGTTTTCACATGGAGTGGTGTAAGATTTATTGGTGAAGGTGGGAGAATTCATCTTCCCAGCTAACTTTGTTGTGCTGGATATGGAAGAAGAGGTAAACACTTCAATTATCCTAGGAAGGCCATTCCTAGCTATTGCTGGAGCAGCCATCATTGATGTGCAAAAAGGAGAACTAGTCTTGAGATTACATGAGGAAAAGATGGTCTTTAATGTCTTCAAGGCAATAAGTTATCCCAAGGAAGCAATAGGAGAATGCATGATGGTAGACACCATAGAACAAATAGTCCAAGGAGTTTTGGAAGAAGAGCAATATGAAGGAAGTATGGAATTGGAGCAACAAGCACCACGTGAAGAACCACCACAAGGAACCATGGGAAGTTCAATCATGACAAACCACAAAGACAACAATGAAGAAGAGGCACCGAAACTAGAGCTAAAAACCCTACCTCCAAGCTTGAAATATGCCTATCTAGGTGACAACAGCACCTACCCAATGATCATCAACTCAAGCTTGAGCAAGGAGCAAGAAGAGGAGCTCATCCAAGTGCTAAAACAACACAAGAATGCTATAGGCTGGACACTCACAGACCTAAAAGGGATCAGCCCTTCAATGTGTATGCACAAGATCCTACTTGAGGAGGGTGCCAAGCCCTCAAGGCAACAACAAAGAAGGTTGAATCCAACCATGAATGAGGGAGTCCAGAAGGAAGTGTTGAAGTTGTGGCAAGCTGGGGTGATCTACCCCATCTCAGACAGCCCTTGGGTGAGCACGGTACAAGTAGTTCCAAAGAAAAGAGGAATCACTATTGTACCAAATGAGAAGAATGAGCTGATACCAACAAGAACAGTGACCGGTTGGCGCATGTGCATCAACTACAGGAAGCACAATGAAGCCACCAGGAATGACCACTTCCCCCTACCATTCATGGACCAAATGCTCGAGAGGCTGGCTGGACATGAATACTACTACTTTCTTGACGGTTATTCAGGTTACAACCAAATAGTTGTAGACCCAAAGGACCAGGAGAAAACTTCATTTACTTGTCCATATGGTGTTTTTGCTTACAGGAGGATGCCCTTTGGACTGTGCAATGCACCTGCAACATTCCAAAGGTGCATGATCTCCATATTTTCGAACATGATTGAGAGGTTCATCGAGGTGTTTATAGATGACTTCTCTGTATTTGGTAACACATATTCTGATTGCTTGCATCACTTAGCTCTGGTGCTAAAGAGATGCCAAGAGACCAACCTTATTTTAAACTAGGAAAAGTGCCATTTCATGGTTACAGAAGGAGTGGTCCTTGGTCATAAAATCTCAAAGAAGGGCATAAAAGTAGACAGGGCAAAAGTAGAAGTGATTGAAAAGTTACCTCCACCTTACAATGTCAAAGCAAGTGATGAGCGGATAATTTATACGCTTTTTGGCATTGTTTTTAGTATGCTTTTAGTATGTTTTAGCTAGATTTTATTATATTTTTATTAGTTTTTATTTAAAATTCACTTTTCTGGAATTTACTATGAGTTTGTGTATTTTTCTGTGATTTTAGGTATTTTCTGACTGAAATTGAGGGACCTGAGCAAAAATCTGATTCAGAGGCTGAAAAGGGCTGCAGATGCTGTTGGATTCTGACCTCCCTACACTCGAAGTAGATTTTCTGGAGCTGCAGAAGCCCAATTGACGCGCTCTAAATTGCGTTGAAAATTAGACATCCAGGGCTTTCCAGCAATATATAATAGTTCATACTTTGCCCGAGATTTGATAGCCCAAACAGGCGTTCCAAGTCAGCTTCAGAATTCCCAGCGTTAAACGCCGGAACTGGCACAAAAGTGGGAGTTAAACGCCCAAACTGGCACAAAAACTGGTGTTTAACTCCAAGAAGAGTCTCTACACATGGAAGCTTTAATGCTCAGCCTAAGAACACACCATGTGGGCCCGGAAGTGGATTTTTACGTCATTTACTCATTTCTGTAAACCCTAGGCTACTAGTTCTCTATAAATAGGACCTTTTGCTATTGTATTTAGAGGAATCTTTCAATCTTCGGATAATCTTTTGATCATGTTTTTATGATTGAACCCTCTTTGGGAGGCTGGCCATTCGGCCATGCCTAGACCTTGTTCTTATGTATTTTCAACAGT
>NC_029776.3:76648836-76651884 GCF_000817695.3 Arachis duranensis | reverse complement strand
CCATTGATGATCACAATTTCGTGCACCAAGTTTTTGGCGCCGTTGCCGGGGATTGTTCGAGTTTGGACAACTGACGGTTCATCTTGTTGCTTAGATTAGGTAATTTTATTTTATGTTTAAGCTTTTTACTTTTCGAAAATTTTTCAAAAAAAAAATATTTCTATTTTGTTCTTCAGAGTTTTTAAGAATGGATTCTAGAGTTTCATGATGATTTGTTGAAGTATGGCTAGCTGTGAAGCCATGTCTAATCTTTTAGACCGAGGTTTCAACTTATCATCACAAGAGCTTGTTGATTTCTATCAATTTTGCTGTTGTGAGCAATGATCTGCTAAAGCTTGGCTGGCCATTGGCCATGTCTAGTGTTTTGGACCGGTGCTTTCACTGAAAGCTTGGCTGGCTGTGAAGCCATGTCTAATTACTGGACTGGAGTCTTAGACTAGCATTGCAATGATTCCTGAAATTCTCATTAAGAATTTTGAACCCTTGTTTTTCTTTTCCACTCAATTTTTGAAAAAGCACAAAAAAAATTTATAAAATCTTAAAATCAAAAATATTTTTATGTTTCTTGTTTGAGTCTAGTGTCTAAATTTTAAGTTTGGTGTCAATTGCATGTCTTTATTCTTCTAATTTTCGAAAATTACATGCATTATGTTCTTTATTGATCTTCAAGTTGTTCTTGATGATTTCCTTGCTCTGATCTTTAAATTCTCTTGTCTTGAGTGTTTTGTTATTTCTCATATGCATTCTCAATTTGTTAGTGTCAATAGTATACAAACTTCTAAGTTTGGTGTCTTGCATACATTGTTTATTTGATTTTAGTTGCATTTTGATTATTCCTCATTATTAAAAATTCAAAAAACATTTTAATTTGTGTCTTTTCAAGTCAATAATACAAAGAATTGAAGATTCAGAACATGCAGCAGAGGAATTACACAGAAAAAGCTGGGCAAAACGCCCAGTGAAGAAGGAAAAGTGGCGTTTAAACGGCAGCCCGGGTACTCAGCAAGTCAATATGATTTCTCAAAGAACTGGATGACCTAACTAGGCAGAGATTACCTCAAAAGAGATAGGACCCTGGGAAGTTCTCAATACCTTGTACATTAGGCACCATGACCTTCGAGAAGGCTCTGTGTGACCTAAGGTCAAGCATAAACCTCATGCCTTTCTCTGTAATGGAGAAGCTAGGGATCTTTGAGGTACAAGTTGCAAGAATCTCACTAGAGATGACAGACAATTCAAGAAAACAAGCTTATGGACTTGTAGAGGATGTTCTGGTAAAGGTTGAAGACCATTACATCCTTGCTGATTTCATAGTCCTAGAGACTGGGAAGTGCATGGATGAATCCATCATCCTTGGTAGACCATTCCTAGCCACAGCAAAGGCTGTGATTGATGTTGACAGAGAAGAATTGATCATTCAAGTGAATGAAGAATCCTTTGTGTTTAAGGCTCAAGGATATCCCTCTATAACCATGGAAAGGAAGTATGAAGAGCTTCTCTCAAAACAGAGTCAAATAGAGCCCCCACAGTCAAACTCTAAGTTTGGTGTTGGGAGGCCACAACCAAATTCTAAGTTTGGTGTTGAACCCCCACATTCAAACTCTAAGTTTGGTGTTGGGAGGTTCCAACATTACTCTGAACATCTGTGAGGCTCCATGAGGGCCCTCTGTCAAGCTACTGACATTAAAGAAGCGCTTGTTGGGAGGCAACCCAATGTTATATTTATCTATTTTCCATTGTTATTTTATGTTTTCTATAGGTTGATGATCATGTGAAGTCACAAAAACAATTGAAAAAGCAAAAACGGAATGAAAAATAGAAAGAAAAACAGCACACCCTAGAGGAAAAGCTTGCTGGCATTTAAACGCCAGTAAGGGCAGCAAATGGGCGTTTAACGCCCAATCTGGCACCATTCTGGGCGTTTAATGCCAGAAAGGGGCACCAAACTAGCGTTTAACGCCAGAAAGGGGCACCAGACTGGCGTTTAACGCCAGAAAAGGGCAGCAGCCCGGCGTTTAACACCAGGATTGGCAAAAAGGGCATTTTACACGCCACTTGGTGCAGGGATGAGCTATCCTTGACACCTCAGGATCTGTGGACCCCACAGGATCCCCACATACCCCACCCCTCTCTCTCTTCTTCACCCATTCACCAATCACCTCAACACCTCTTCCCCAAAAACCCCTCACCTATCAAATCCCACTATTCTCTTCACCACTCACATCCATCCTTCATAAAACCCCACATACCTCACCATTCAAATTCAAACCACTTTTCCTCCCAAACCCACCCTAGATGGCCGAAACATACCCTCCCTCTCCACTCCTATATAAACCCATCTTCACTCCTTCATTTTCACACAACCTAAAGCTTCCACCTAAATGTATTGGCGTGGCATGCCAACTTAATTATCTCACTTTGGCGTGCCACTTGAACATCTAGGCGTGGCACGCCAACATCTGGGACCATGGCAAATGAAGGGCGTGACATGCCGGTCTCATGGCGTGGCACGCTGGTAGTATTTTCCAGAGAGAAAGAAGAGGAGCCAATGAACTCAGGCGTGCCACTTGGATGGCGAGGCGTGGCACGCCGGCAAAGGGGTAAATATTTAAGAAGGGTGTGGCACGCCAGACCCTGAGCGTGCCACGCTGGTACAAATCTCCAAAAGCATAGAGATAAGGGAAGTGACCTTGGGCGTGCCATTTTCGTTCGAAGGCGTGGCTGATGAGCGGATAATTTGTATACTTTTTGGCATTGTTTTTAGTATGTTTTTGATATGATACAATTAGTTTTTAGTATATTTTTATTAGTTTTTAGTTAAAATTTACTTTTCTGGACTTTACTATGAGTTTGTGTGTTTTTCTGTGATTTCAGGTATTTTCTGGCTGAAATTGATGGACCTGAGCAAAAATCTGATTCTGAGACCAAAAAGGACTGCAGATGCTGTTGGATTCTGACCTCCCTGCACTCGAAGTGGATTTTCTGGAGCTACAGAAGCCCAATTGGCGCGCTCTCAACGGCGTTGGAAAGTAGACATCCTGGGCTTTC
>NC_029776.3:76646953-76647807 GCF_000817695.3 Arachis duranensis | reverse complement strand
CGTAAGGTTTATTACTTGGACGACCCAGTGCACTTGCTGGTTAGTTGTGCGAAGTTGTGTAATGCCATGGTATTGAGCTTCCAAGTCTTTGGGGTTCATGACCGGGGATTATGAGAGTTGTGAAAAAGTATTGTTCACAATTTCGCGCACCAAGTTTTTGGCGCCGTTGCCGGGGATTGTTCAAGTTTTGAGCAAGCTTTTGGTAACATCAGTGCCAAGATCCGGCGACAACATCAAGTTTTTGGTGTTATTGCCCGGGATTGTTCAGGCTGGACAACTGACGGTTCATCTTGTTGCTTAGATTAGGTGTTTATTTTTTTTCGAAATTCTTGAAGATGAATCCTAGAGTTTCATGGTGATTTGTTGAAATCTGGCTGGCTGAGAAGCCATGTCTAATTTCATTGGACCGAGGTTTCAACTCATCATCACAAGAGCTTGTTGATTTCTATCAATCTTGCTTTTGGAGCAGTGATTTGCTAAGGCTTGGCTGACCTTTGGTCATGTCTAGTGTTTTGGACCGAAGCTTTCTTTGAGAGCTTGGCTGGCTGTGAAGCCATGTCTAATTCCTGGACCGGAGTCTTAGACTAGCATTGCACTGATTCCTGGAATTCTCATTAAGAATTTTGATATCTTTTTCCACTTAATTTTCGAAAAACACAAAAAAAAAAATTTACAAAATCATAAAATCCAAAAATATTTCTTGTTTGAGTCTAGTGTCTCATCCTAAGTTTGGTGTCAATTGCATGCATTCATATGTCTTAGTAATCTTCAAGATGTTCTTGATGATTTGCTTGCTCTGATCTTTGAATTCTATTGACTTGAGTGTTTTGTGTGTCTCATATGCATTTTCATTT
>NC_029776.3:76643950-76644756 GCF_000817695.3 Arachis duranensis | reverse complement strand
AATAATGGTGGAAGAAACAGGTTTAGCAATAGCAAGCCTTTTCCATCATCTTCTCAGCAACAGACAGAGAGTTCTAAGCAGAATAATTCTGACTTGGCTACCATGGTCTCTGATCTAATCAAAACCACTCAAAGTTTCATGACTGAAACAAGGTCTTCCATTAGAAACTTGGAAGGACAAGTGGGTCAGCTGAGCAAGAAAATTACTGAACTCCCTCCTAGTACTCTCCCAAGCAATACTGATGAAAATCCAAAAGGAGAGTGCAAGGCCATCAATATGGCCGAATTCTGGGAGGAAGAAGAGGCAGTGAACGCCACTGAGGAAGACCTCAATGGACGACCACTGACCTCCAATGAGTTCCCCAATGAGGAACCATGGGAATCTGAGGCTCAAACTGAGACCATAGAAATTCCATTGGACTTACTTCTGCCATTCATGAGCTCTGATGAGTATTCTTCTTCTGAAGAGGATGAGTATATCACTGAAGAGCAAGTTGCTAAATACCTTGAAGCAATCATGAAGCTAAATGACAAGTTATTTGGAAATGAGACATGGGAGGATGAATCCCCTTTGCTCACCAAGGAACTGGATGACTTGTCTGGGCAGAAACTGCCTCAAAAGAGACAGGATCCTGGGAAGTTTTCAATACCTTGTACCATAGGCACCATGACCTTCAAGAAGGCCTAGTGTGACTTAGGGTCAAGTGTAAACCTCATGCCCCTCTCTGTAATGGAGAAATTAGGAATCTTTGAGGTACAGGCTGCAAAAATCTCACTAGAGATGGCAGACAACTCAAGAAAACAAGC
>NC_029776.3:76641336-76642843 GCF_000817695.3 Arachis duranensis | reverse complement strand
TTCTTCTTCTTCTACTCTCTTCTTTCTTCTTTTGCTCGAGGACGAGCAAACATTTTAAGTTTGGTGTGGTAAAAGCGTTGCTTTTTCGTTTTTCCATAACCATTATGGCATCCAAGGCCGGAGAAACCTCTAGAAAGAGGAAAGGGAAGGCAAAGGCTTCCACCTCCGAGTCATGGGAGATGGAGAGATTCATCTCAAGGGTACATCAAGACCACTTCTATGAAGTTGTGGCCTTGAAGAAGGTGATCCCCGAGGTCCCTTTCTCACTCAAAAAGAGTGAATATCCGGAGATCCGACATGAGATCCGAAGAAGAGGTTGGGAAGTTCTTACCAACCCCATTCAACAAGTCGGAATCTTGATGGTTCAAAAGTTCTATGCCAATGCATGGATCACCAAGAACCATGACCAAAGTGTGAACCCGAATCCAAAGAATTATCTTACTATGTGTTCATACCCTGACCGAGCTCCCCAAACTCGGGAAGTTCATAGAAGGTCCGACCTCGTCCCAAGGCCCACGCCTGAGGTCGGACCTCGGACAAATAAGCTAAGAAGGCCCATCAAAAGGAACGAAGCCCAAAACCTAAAGGCCGAAAAGGCCTAGGAAAGGCGGTTCCGCAAAGATAGGGATAAAACTCCCAAAAGATAAGATAAGATAAGAATATCTTATCCAGGGAAGATCACAGCCAACTACTATAAATACACTGGAGCACCCAGGTATAACTCATACTCTAATTCTACTCGATATCTGCTTGGACCCATGCTAACTTAAGCATCGGAGTGTCATTGCAGGTACAACCACCAACCACTCTACATATCAAGCTCGGGTCCCTGAACCCCCACCTCGGGTCTTTCTAGACGACCGAGCTACACGTTTCAGGTAACCCTCGGAACATTGGCGCCGTTGCCGGGGACCTGGAAGTCATCCCTTTGCCATGGCGAACGACCCTCCCAACAATAACCACGCTACATCAGAACAAGAAGAGGAAGTTGACACCGCGAACGACCGGACAGCCCTCTATCACCACGCACTCCAGGAGGAAACAAACAGAATCGCCCAAAGACATCACTCCCAAACAAAGATCCACCAAATCCCGAGAAGGAAAAGAACTCGGAAATTCTAGAAGCAGTTCGGACACAGTAAAACCGGCTGAAACAACTCGAAGAGGACATAAAGAAGCAGAAAGAAACTGAACAAGATCTGAGAAGGGAAGCTCGCAAGCTTAAATCCCCACCAACCTCACCCTTCAAATTCAAACCACTTTCCCTCCCAAACCCACCCATAATGGCCGAACCATTCCCCCCTCTCTCCTATATATACCCTTCTTCAACCCTTCATTTTCACACAACCTAAACACCACTTCTCCCCCCCTTTGGCCGAATACACCACCATCTCCCTCTTCCTCATTTCTTCTTCTTCTACTCTCCTTTTTCTTCTTTTGCTCGAGGACGAGCAAACATTTTAAGTTTGGTGTGGTAAAAGCGTTGCTTTTTCGTTTTTCCATAACC
>NC_029776.3:76639884-76641236 GCF_000817695.3 Arachis duranensis | reverse complement strand
TGAAATGGCTCGAAAAGCCAAATAAAAAGAGATTACAGAAATAACTTAAAAGGGCCGACCAACGACAAAGTCGGACCTAACTAAAAGGAGGTACTCGAGCATCCGAGGTCCGAGAAAAAGCTCGGACCCAAGAAAGAAGCTTTAAAACGGCGAGAACCAAGATTTCGAAAAACGCTTACTAAAAAGTTGCTTTACAAAAGCAACTAAAAAGTACAAAGTGAAAGAACGAAATCGAAGGAAGCTCCGAAAACGCTTACTAAAAAGTTGCTTTACAAAAGCAACTAAAAAGTACAAAGCGAAAGAACGAAATCGAAGGAAAACGCTGGCTAAAAAGTTGTTACCCGAAAACAACTAAAAAGCACAAAAGCGGAAACAAAAAGTCAAAACGCTGGCTAAAAAGTTGTTACCCGAAAATAACTAAAAAGCACAAAAGCGGAAACAAAAGGTCAAAACGCTGGCTAAAAGTTGCTTTACAAAAGCAACTAAAAAGTACAAGCGCAAGAACGAAACCAAAGGAAGTCTCAAAACGCTAGCTAAAAAAGTTGTTACTCAAAAAACAACTAAAAAGCATAAAAGCGGGACAAAAAGTCAAAACGCGAACACCACATAAATAAAGCTAAAAAGTTACTACAAGTAGCTAAAAAGCATAAAAAAAGTTACTAAAAAGTAGCTAAAAGCAAAAGGTGTTCAAAGCGTTCAACAGAAACCATCCAAAAGACAAAAGAGCCCACAGGCCGGGCACAAAACCAGAATAAAAAGATTACAGAGGATCAAAGTCCTTTCCGGACTCCACATCAACAGAAGGCTGCGGGGCAAACATAGAAATCGGGACTGCATCGACAACAACGTCACCCGGGTTTGAAACCCCCACGCCAGATCCATCCCCGGCCAAAGAGGAAGTCGGGTTCTCAACAGGAACTTCGAGGTCGGACGCCGGAACCTCATCCTCGTTTGGAGCAGGAACAATCTTTCCCTCCACAACGAGTTATCCGTACTGAACAAGCTCAGATCTAGGTCGGGAGCAAGAACCCGGACCTGAGCCTTCAGATTTTCAAACATGGCATCCATACCCTTAGCCACGTGACCCTCCAGCTCGTAAAAATCATCCCGAGCAGATTGCAACTTCTCCTTCGTCTCCACAAGCTCAGCATATAGCTTGGTATAATTCTCTGTAGCCACCTACTCGGCATATAGCCGAGTATAATTCTCTATAGCCGCCTTCGCCATCTCCTCAGATGTCTTTGCTGACGCCACAGCCGCAGTAGCCCTAGCTTTCTCTTTCTCCAAAGAGGCCTCCAGCTCAGTAATCCTGGCAGCCTTCAGTTGACTAATCTTATCAAGCTCGGACTGAG
>NC_029776.3:76635106-76635552 GCF_000817695.3 Arachis duranensis | reverse complement strand
AAGCTGGTGTTTAACTCCAAGAAGAGTCTCTGCACGAAATTTGCTTCATTGCTCAGCCCAAGCACACACCAAGTGGGCCCGGAAGAGGATTTTTATGTCATTTACTCATTTCTGTACACCTTAGGCTACTAGTTTTCTATAAGTAGGACCTTTGACTATTGTATTATCATCTTGGATCTTTGAAACCTTTGGAAACTTTTAGATCTTTTGATCACTTTTAGATCTTTTGATCACTTTGGGAGGCTGGCCTCACGGCCATGCCTAGACCTTATGCTTATGTATTTTCAACGGTGGAATTTCTACACACCATAGATTAAGGTGTGGAGCTCTGCTGTACCTCGAGTATTAATGCAATTACTATTGTTCTTCAATTCAATTCCGCTTGTTCTTGTTCCAAGATATCACCTGTTCTTCAACTTGATGAAGGTGATGATTGACGCCCATCA
>NC_029776.3:76612215-76634787 GCF_000817695.3 Arachis duranensis | reverse complement strand
TTCTGAGTAGGATTCAATGACTGAATGGCTGTGACGTGCTTCAAACTCCTAGCGGGCGGGGCGTTAGTGACAGGCGCAAAAGAATCGATGGATTCTATTCCGGCCTGATTGAGAACCGACAGATGAATTCCGCTATGCTGTGACAGAGCATATGCAATCGCTTTCACTGAGAGGATGGGAGGTAGCCACTGACAACGGTGAAACCCTTGCTTAAGCTTGCCATGGAAAGGAGTAAGAAGGATTGGATGAAGACAGTAGGAAAGCAGAGAGACAGAAGGGAAGGCATCTTCATGCGCTTATCTGAAGTTCCTACCAATGAATTACATAAGTATCACTATCTTTACCTTTGTGTTATTTTCGTTCATCACCATTACCATTTGAGTTTGCCTGACTAAGATTTACAAGATGACCATAGCTTGCTTCAATACTAACAATCTCCGTGGGATCGACCCTTACTCACGTAAGGTTTATTACTTGGACGACCCAGTGCACTTGCTGGTTAGTTGTGCGAAGTTGTGTAATGCCATGGTATTGAGCTTCCAAGTCTTTGGGGTTCATGACCGGGGATTATGAGAGTTGTGAAAAAGTATTGTTCACAATTTCGCGCACCAGTGGCACGCCAGGTTGCTTTACCCTTTAAAATGCCTTGGGCGTGCCACTTTGGTTCGAAGGCGTGGCACGCCAGGCTACTTTGCCCTTTAAAATGTCCTGGGCATGCCACTTAGGCTCGAAGGCATGGCATGCCAGGGGTGAAACAGAGGACGGTGTGCCACTTGAATGGAGAGGCATGGCACGCCAAATCAGAAACAAAAGGAGCGTGACACGCTAGAGAAGCGCCAGTCACACGCCAGCTGAAAGATCACATTTGTTGAGTTTCTTTTTTGTCCAAATTGTAATTTTCTTTTCACTTTTGTAATTTCCTTTATTTTCTAGATCTAGGAGTAGTATAAATACCCTTGGAAGTATTGGAAAAGGGGTTAGCAAGTCACAGAGTTTAGTTTTGGTGGATTTTACTTTTAGTTTTCACACTTCATCTCTTCCATCTTTTGTACTTTCTCTCTGAGCTATGAGTAGCTAAATTCCCTCTCATTGAGAGATGGAGCTCTATTGTACTTGATGGATTAATGATAGTGAATTTCTTCTTTTCTTCATCTTCTCTTTGATTTGTTAGAAGGAATTTCGATTTTAATGCTTATTGTTCAATTAACTTGGAAAAGAGATTGAATGCAAAATGGGTTTCATGGGAACCTTGGAAAAGGAAACATGAAACCATGCTAGAAATCCCTTCTCACACTTGAGTAGAATCTGTGTTTTGGTATTTGGATATGGTGACATACAATCCTCCCTCTACCTGGACCTATGATGATGTGTGGTATAATCAGGGACCAAGCATATCTCTCTTCATGAGCAATTTGACCAAGGAATTGGCTATTGATCAAGATCTGAGAGATTGAGTCACCAAGGGATTAGGGCTCAATCAATCATGATTGCCAAGAGGTCAATGAGTTGCATGATTTAAGATGATATGAGCTGGAATTAATCCAAAGAGACAATATCTCCTGATCTCAATGAATTCCCCCCATTCTTATCTCTCCCATTCTTTTATAGCTTTACTTACATTCTGCAAAATCCCATTCCCCTTTACATTCTTGTTATTTCCATTTCTGCATTTTATTATTTTTCTTTATTTCTTTTGCCATTTATGTTTCTGCCATTTATAATTCTGCACACACAACTTATTCTGTTAAGCTTGACTAATTCACCAATTGATTAAAATTTCTCAAATCTACTAATCTCTGTGGATACAATCCCACTCCACTGTGGGTTAATACTTGACAATAATTTTGGTTCACTTGCCAAGAGCGAATTCATCAATATTATTAGGGAAGGGTAGTGAATTCAGCTCATCAGTCCCTGACCCCTTTTTTTCTTATTTTTAGAGACCTAAAAATAGCCTAAAATCTTTCTAACACTACCTATAGCTTAGAAATAGCCACAAATGCAAAAATTACAAACATCTTTTTGGTGTTGACACTTTTCTAACTACTAACAAGCATAAATTGCATGTCAAGCAATCAACAATCACATTATTAAAACAAGCATATATAAAGACAAAATCTACCCACAATGGTAACTCTAATCACTTATTACACAAAGCTACAAGAATGTGGAAAGAGTATACCATGGTGGGGTGTCTCCCACCTAGCACTTTTAGTTAAAGTCCTTAAGTTGGACATTTGGGAAGCTCTTTGTTATGGTGGCTTATGCTTGTACTCATCCTTGAATCTCCAAGGATCTTTATTCCTTAATTGGTTGACAGAAATTCCAACCGTCTTCACCAAGCTTGGGCAAAGTTCTACCCAAGAGATGAGCTCCCATAGTTGGTCTTCATGCTTCGAACCGGGATCCCATATCTTATTTTCACACCCGCCTTTAAGTTGAGCATCATGATTCTTCCATCCGGGTGGTTGACACGTAGAATTCTCTTTGGCACACCAAAGTCTCTTCCTAGACCCATACAAAGTAGCATTCTTCCAATCATGGTTCCTATGTCTTGAAAACTTGACCTTAATGAGCCTAATACCACGATTTAAAACTATATCTACAACGATTTTGAACTTTTTAATCTTAAAAATATCTAAATTAGTTCTTAGTACTCATCACTTTATCGTCAGCTTTTTCATCAAGTGAAGCTTTAATTTCGTTATCCCAAAAATATTATCGTAAAATTTATAAATCGACCCCAAAATACGACGATACGTGTGGCGCGTAAATAAATTAAATGGGCACATATTTTATCATCGAATTTTCCATCAAAAAAATCCCATGTAAAACAATTTAACGGAACGTGCTAACATATTACCGTCGAATTCTTTTGCTGATAATTTGAATACATAGATGAACTCCGCTAGGGAGACAATGGAGAATCTTTACAATGTGTACAATGGGCTAGTTGTTTAGCCAATAAAAATAAATAGAGAAAACTAGTCCACGGATTACCCTAAACTCAAAAATCCCAATTCAGTTAATTTACAAAACCAACCATCCAACCCTAATTACAAACCCTTTTCACCCCAAATTCTCCTTCCTCCAAAATAGCACCCACCCTCGCCTTGTCCACTGAACATCTAACCCTCTTGGAGTGCATCTTCCACCTCAGTCAGCCCGCCTCTCTTGCATGCAAGTGTGGCCGTCGTCGGTAGCCAACATCTCAGACGGTCATATTCTTCTCGTCACGGGTCTCCCTGTCATCCACCAGCAGCATGCGTGGAGGCAGGACGTCGTCCTTCCCGTCACGCGTCCCTGGTGCACAGCTTGTCTCTTTCTTCTGCGCCGGTACGCACCCTGTTGATCGCATTCTGCCACTATCGTCCTAGTGTTGCACACCGTCGAACTTGTGGCCACTGAACTCGTCGCCGCCATTACTGCCACAAGACCCATCCCCAGCTATCGTCGACCTACTACCAGAGGGACACCAACACGCGGCCAGGCTTGGTCTTCCATTGCTGTTCGAACAAAACCCATTAACCCCATAATCCCCATCAGCGGTGCACTCCATCGGCGTTGCTTCATCCAAATGTTATTTGATGACTATGGTTTTACTCGTAACTATATGTGCTTGCAATGAATTTTGCTCAGTTACTTCATTATTCTGCAAATGAACACCATGGTTGAAATTTGAATGTATTGGAATGAATTGCACAAGTTGTTATTGATGGTTGCATTGGTTTCTATTCTAGCGCGTAAAATTTTACAGAATTTTGGTTTAATTAGAACAGTAGTTTTGGCTCGACGTTTGGTCGTTTGAATGCAATGTCACTTAAATTAGTTGACTTTAGTCAATCTTTATTTGACGTAAAATGGATGGTTATTTTACTATGTATCTGGAGGGTTGATTTTCATTATAGTGATTGCTATTTGTCTTTGCTATCTTGTTGGTATGTTTGAATCAGGTACTGTATGGATTTTGTGTATGTTGAACACTTCAGCACACATTTACCTGAGCAACATGGTGCTATTTTTTTGTTTTTAAATTCCTTAGAACGGTCACTGACACCTTTTAAAGTATTGCTTAAGTCAGCTTATGTCTATATGGTTCTCAACTTTGCTCTTTAAGTTCTCAAGAAGTGTCATCTTGCTGAAATTGTAAGGCAGGATCCAAGACTTCTTGATGCACTAGGTAAGACATTTTTTTAAATAAAATAAAAAGAATACATTACACCATTTAGGAGTATAACTGTGACAAGCCTTAAAGTATTTTTGTACTTATTATGTTTAGTTCTATCTATTTGACATTTGGTTAAATTTGTGCAATGTTACAGTGGTTGAGAATAGAGAAAATTGGAGTGTTGGACAAATGAAACTTGTTTGTCTTGCTAGGCTGCTATTGAAAAAGAGAAGGATTTTAGTTCTAGATGAAGCAACAACATCCATTGACACTGCAACACAATTTAATTCAAAAGACTATTAGAAATAAAACTAGTGAATGCACAGTGATTATTGTAGCACATAGAATTCCTACATTTATTGATAAAGGTACATGAACATTCATTATGCACCTCAAAATATGAGATCATAATATTAATGATAATCAAACTTAGGAAATCATATATCTCATAACATTAATGATGTTTACGGGGACAATCATGAAGTATGATAAACCAGATCAGTTGTTGCAAAACAATACTTCATCTTTCTCAAAGTTGGTTTGACAATTTTTGAAGAGATCATCCCACAAATAGTTGCCTAGAGAGGACAGAGAAACCACACTTATACATATTTGAAAGCTTAAACAGCAATTAACAAGGAGCTCAAGAAATGTCGGTTGATTATTTTACCAATTTCATGAAAGTTAATAAAGATTTCATATTCCGCAAGTTTAGACAATACTTTCTACCTAGTGTCCTTTTATGTTCATAATCCTAATCCCATACTTGTTCACTAATTCAATGAGACAAGTATATTTTAGTTTGTTAGTGACTGATTTTGGTTAATGACGAATTAACTACACATTTGTTACTTATTGCAGTGTCTCTTCTATTCATGAATGTTCTTAAAATGGGAATGCTCATGTTGAAAGAAAACGTATGCCACAATTATTCTAAGTCTATGAATGAGAAATTTAATATGCATATTAAAAATTGTGGTCAATTCATAATATGCTAGATGTTCATTATACTAGATATGCAATTATTTTCATTTTTAAGTAGATGTTTAGTTAATTGAATTAAATTTTAAGTAATTATAATTAAAATATTTTGGATGTTCAATTCAGTAGATATGTAGATGGTTATTTTTATTCTTAAGTGGATGTTTATTTGATTGGATTGGATTTAAGTAAATACAATTAAAATACGTCGGATGTTCAATTCACTAGGTGTGCGGCTGGTTATTTTTTACGTTAAAGTGGATGTTTATTTTATTAGACTGGATCTAACTAGAAAAGTGGATGTTTATTTTAGTTATAATAATGGTATTTTATTTGATTTGATAGATTCTGCATCCACTCCTCATATGAAATAATCATTCGCATACATAGTAAAATAAATATCTTTAGAAGATGAAAAATAAGTTTCTAAATTGAAGTTAGTATAAAATACTAGGATTATAAGAAAACTTAGAAAATTAGAGGAAGATTCGACTGGTGCTACTGTATTTGTAATACTGAAGAAGTAAGGAGAATAGTATCATCATGACCAAATAAATAAATAAATTTACAAAAAAACAAGGAGAATAGTAGCACTTTCTCTAATTCACCGATCATTGGCTCTTAAAAATTTTGCATCATGCAATATCACCTTACTCCCTGTTCCACCAAGTCTCATTTTTTTTGTTTCACTGATTATGCCATAATAATTAGAGTAATTAATTAATTATTGATCTGAATACTATATAATTTAATTATAGGACTACTAAGTACTAACCTCAACTCTTTTTATTTGAACACGTGTGTTTGAATCATACTCAAGGAAGAAAACAAAAATTCACATTGACCCATATATCTATAACCTGCTTATAATGTACTTTACAAGTTACAACAAAGAGGTAATATGTCATGTCCCTTCTAACACTGCACTTCACATAACACTTCAAAATCATATCACCAATGCATGCACTTAAGATAAAATAATTCATAATAATTTTTCAAAAATTTAGATCATATTAAAATATAACTTCTATAATTTATTATAAATTTACTATTATAAACTCATAGGAATAAATTAAATTTTTACACATCACATTCTATACTAGATGCAAATCTTTCTACTCAATCAAGAACTACTCCTAAAACTTTTTAACATTATCAATCTCAGAACTCCTCAGACAGCTTTCTAACAAACATATATACGTAATCTTGTAAACATTTTCAAGCTAGTTGAATGATTTAATACCAAATAACGTTGAGTATTTACAAGGAAGGCACAAAATTCATCTTGCCAAACCTACAACAGTATTTATTTCTACATTTGATTATGCAGCTGGTCTAGGTACTTTCATGTTGATGCTTTATTTTGTCAACTCTTTAAAAAAATTGTGGTGTAAACAATGATATAAGGAGTCAAGTATCAAAACTATTTGAGCAATAAGCAAACAAAACTAAAACTAAGCACTTTTTTTTTAATTAAAAGAAAAGGAAATAAAACTTAATTCTAGTGAAGAATGAAGATAGATAAATCTCTTCTACCACTTTCAAATAGTAATCAAGCTTAAAATCTGATAAATAAAATAGTGAAGACAGAAGACAAAAAAATTTTTTAGTAAAGCAAGCATTGCACAATATCCCATAATAAATCTACAATGATTTGAAAACAAAAATCATGTTCTCATCTTAAATAAAAGATCTTATAGTTAATAAATAATAACTGAAGTATCTTAAAGTACTAAGTAACATTAGATGTGTAAGTGTATCAAATACAAAGAAACAGACAGTTACTACATAATATAAAGACAGAATAAGCAAAAACAAAGCACTTAACCACATAAGAAAAGAAATATGCGAATCATGTGCATGCAGAATCCAGCAAATCAAGTAACAGAGTAATGGTATAAACCAGATAAACATTCACTTCTTGTATGAAATAACCATCCACATACATAGAAAAATAAATATCATCATTGGTTCTTCATTAACAACTAACAAATTGATCAAAATACCATCGTGCACCATGTTTAAATGGCTTAACTCAGATCCAAGTTCAATTCAACCAAAATTAAACAAAATCAAATCCAAACCACATAATAAAAGAAATCTGCGGAACATTTGCATGCAAAATTCAGCAAATCAAGTAATAGAGTAATGACATAAACCAGATAAACATCCACTTTTTACATAAAAATAACTACTGCATATAGTACTTAAACCCTAGATTCATACCCAATTTCAAATAAAGCTACATTATACTGAGTTATAACTATTTTTGGATTTCAAAAAGTTAATAACAATAACAAAATCAGAAATTGAACTTTTATATTTCGTCTATCTAACAATTCATAGCATTTACAGTAATTCAAATATGACATCAATCACATTAAACTGCCAAACCCAAAATTAAAAAACATTTGAACTCTAGGTGTCAAACAAATATACTCTATAGAATAGAATAATAGCTTTTATACTAACCTTCTGTAGTCTAAGAAGAAGACGAAGAAGACGTCAGAAGGTAAAACATTGTCGACTGAGGAAGAATTTTTCCGACTAACAGGTTTAGGATTGTGCGAATGACGCAACCTAAGCGACGATGATATTTGAACGTTCACGGTGCGTATAACGGCGTCTCTCGAAACTATGGGCGACGGGGGTTGCCGTGGGTGGCAGCACGACACCGATGAAAGAGGATGAGATTCGACGAGAAGCAATTTCAATTACATTTCTATAAAATAAACACTTTTAAACTAAAAATTTAAATACAAAACAATTTATTTATAAACTATTTTTAATATAATTATTTATTGTTCAAACTATTTTTTGGACCGAAATTTAATTAAGCTCTTTAGCCAAATTGACTATGGCTCTCCATACTTTCTCTACATAAATTTTGTGAAAGGCCTCCTCGTACTCCTGCTCCCCATTCTTCGAAACCTCTCTCTCTTCCCTCTCTCTTTCTCCTCTCGCCCTCTCCTCTGCCACCGTCTTCAGGAGCACCGTCACTGCCACACCACCAAATCGTTGTCGCGTCGCTACTGCCTTCCTCACTGTCGTGTACGTTGTTGTCTCCCAGAGGTTACGTTCTCTCACTGCCACAGGCCCCTGTTCTCTATGATCGCCATACTCCTCGTCCGCCGAGTCTCCTCGGTGTCACCTCCAGCTAGTGCGCCACCTTCAGGCTTCAGCTATCAGGTAACACTTAACCATAACCTAATCCTCTTTATTATTTTATTTTTATGTTTTATAAAAAACTAATTAATTCTAATCCATATTCTGCCACCGTACCCCATCGCCACTATGCCTCTACTACCACCACGGTCTAAGTTTCGTAATTTTTTTGTTTTTTTATATATTATATATAAATTTTATTAATTTTGTTTATTTAGTCATGCTAAAAAACATTTTTTATTTGTGTTTTTATTTTTCTCTTTTTGTTACATTATATTTTTGTTTAAGTTGTAGTTTTAGGGTTTATTTGAGTTTTAGATATTTACAAACTGATTAGGAATGTGGACATCTTTAATTTCATAAAGTTTTGATTATTTCAGATGAGGTAATTTATCAATATTAGTTCGTTAGGGTTTAATTAATTTTGAGATTGTGTTAATTTATCAATATTAGTTTGTCATTTAGGGTACTTTATAGAGTTGAAGTTAGGGTGTTTTATTTTTGTTAGTTTAGGTTAAGTTGGTTAATTTTGATTAGTTTAGTTTATTCATGTAAGTTAACTTAATTAATTCATGTTTTTTAAGTTGCTTCAATTAGTTTAGAAAATTTACTATTTTTTTATTAGAATTTTGTTTTTTTCTTTGAACATGGCTAGTTTGAATCATGGCTTGTTCGTGTTGTCCCTTTTCGTGGGTTGTTCATGCAGTACCGATATTGATTCTCAATCTCTAAACATATTAAATTGTTTAAGTTGTATGTCAGATTTAATTTTTCTAGGATAAAGTTTTAGAATATAAGTGGAGAAAGTTGTTTAGTGGTGGCTTCACAAAACCCTTAATTGTTGTAAAATTACGGAGTTATAAGGAGATGCGCAATAAAACGACTATAGAATTTGATGTTTGCTTCAATGGTTTCTTATTTTTATTTATAGTTGCAATTCTTTATTTTATGAAAATTGAGAATTCTAAATGGTGGAGGCCTCTGAATTAAGAGAAAACTTTGCCGATTTTTCGTTAAAACTGTTTAAAGATATGAATTGAATTATGCTCCTATTGTTGAATTTGTTTGGTTTGTGAAAGTTGAAATTACGTTTAGTGGAGGTCTCTAATTATAGGCGAAACTTTGCTGAAACTTCTAAAAACTTTAATAAGTTATGTTCATGGTTGAGTTCAAGGTTATTTGTGGCAAAATAATTCCAACCCATCATATGTGAATGTATGATAGGGAATTCAGTGGCGGAACCAGAAATTTCATAAGAGGGGGACCAATTAAATATAAAATATAACAAAAAATTAACAAAATATGATTTGTAGCATATATATCAAAAAAGTAATTATATTATATAAAAGTCAATGTTCAACTACATACTTTAAGATTTTGATATTTTTAAACTTGCTCGACGATGCTTCATGGAACTAAAATCATCAATTATCATCTCTGAAGTGAATTTTGAAGCAATTTCCTTTTCAATATATACAATCATACAATCTGCTAAAAATTCATCTTCCATCTTGTTTCGAAGCCTTGTTTTAATAATCTTCATAGCTGAAAAGGCCCGTTCAGTTGTTGCTGTTGTCACAGGAAGAGTCAAAACAAGACGAATTAATCTATCAATTAAAGGATATATATTTGATTTTCCTGTCTCTGTCAATTTTTGACACAATTCAGCAAGAGTAGACAAATTCTGAAAATCTGGAGCTTTAACCACATCAAGTTCATAATGTTGTAACTCATAATCCAATTGAATCTTTTCTTGCTCAGAAAAATCTAAAGAATAGAAATTCTTTACAAGATTGCATATGTTGCAAACACTGAATAACTTGAAAGCATCTTTAGGATCTAGAGATGTACTCAGTATGAGGAGCTCGGTTGCTTGCTCACTAAATCTACTATTTAGCTCTTTCAATTGAAAATCTATCACGCTAGTAAAAATGTCAACACGATAGTGGTGTTCAACAGTGACAACATCCTTTTTACGACGAGACCGAATTATGTCACTAAAAGAAGCACCCATATCAGGTATCTGAATAGCATGATCATTGCAGAAAGAACTAACTTTCTCCAAAAGTGCTCCCCAACTACTATCTCTTAACTGTTGAATCAATGACTTTGTACTAGAAACCAGATGCATAGCATTCAAAATGTCTTGAGATTTTTGTTGCAATGCTTGACAAAGTTTATCAGTGATTCCCATGATTTCTTTCATCATATGCAAAATGAAAACAAAATCAAATGATAATAAAGATTTAAGAGCATAAGTAGCATCACCACGTTGAGAATATGTAGATCCATTAGTAGCCAAATCTTCCAGAACTGAAGTTATTGCTCCAAACATACGTAAAAGGCTACAAATTGAGTTGAAGTGAGAGCTCCACCTAGTATCTCCTGATCTTTTTAATGTGCCAATTTGATTTGCTCCCCTTCCTGTTTCAATTTGATTAGTTGCAACTAAATGGAAAATTTCAGTTGCATAAGCAGATCGTAATTCATCATTGCGTTTGCAAGAGCACACAACATTGATAATATTACTCAAACTTAAAAAAAAAGCATGAACATCAACAACTTCTTTAGCCGCAGCAACAAGAGCTAGCTGTAATTGATGAGCAAATCTTTACAAGACTTAACAGCAATATTATGAGGAGAATTAAGAGATTTACCCACATGAGATAAAAATGCACAATCCTTTCCATTATTCACTTTTTTCCAATTGCGAAATCCTCCTGATGTGAATGGACTTGATTTTCTAGAAAATAAATAGCATGGAAGACAAAATGCAGCATCCACTTCTGGCGAATATTCTAGCCAAGAAAAACTCTTAAACCAATGAGCTTTGAAACGACGAGGATGACTTTCTAGACCAGAAAGAGGGTACTCATCCATAATAAATTGATATGGTCCAAACTTTATGTATGCTCTACGGATTTTATCTTGTTGATTGATAGGATAATTCCAAATTTGCGGACGCTTTCCGGGATCACGCATCAATGTATCAATATTAACTTGATCTATTTCAGTCCTTGCTATTTTGGAAGCAGGGGGTTGAATATCTTGCTCAACAAGTTATGTCACAGGTTGCTCAATAATATTTTGAACATTACTCAAAGAATCTGAAGCTGAATTTTGTTCATCATATATTCTCTCTTTTCACTTGAAAAATGAGTGAATTGTTTTCATCTTTGACATTTTTAACTTAACTTGAACTATCTAACAAAAAAAAAACAAAAATAATTGCATATATATTATTTTCTTTAAAAAAACGCTTTCCGGGATCACGCATCAATGTATCAATATTAACTTGATCTATTTCAGTCCTTGCTATTTTGGAAGCAGGGGTTGAATATCTTGCTCAACAAGTTGTGTCACAGGTTGTTCAATAATATTTTGAACATTACTCAAAGAATCTGAAGCTGAATTTTGTTCATCATATATTCTCTCTTTTCTCTTGAAAAATGAGTGAATTGTTTTCATCTTTGACATTTTTAACTTAACTTGAACTATCTAAAAAAAAAAACAAAAATAATTGCATATATATTATTTTCTTAAAAAAAATATTAAACCTATTGAGTAATAACAAATAATTTTAGAAACACAAATATATAATAACCAAAAATAAAGTTATTGATTTACCTGATTATTTTTTGTTCCAAGTCTCACAAAAAAATAATTCTATTGAGTTTTGTCCTCACTTCAATCTTTGAACACTGTCCATTATAAAAATAAATAAATTAATTATTTTAAATAAATAATGTAAATAATACTTGACATTGTCATTAACTTAAAAAAAATTGAAATATACCTCTTTGAATCTTTGTTGTGCATTCAATGGTTAATATTTTGTTGTTCACTTCTCTTCAATGGTTTTTCTTCATATGTCTTGTTTTGGTATGGAAAGAAAATTAAAATGAGAAGAGTAGAAGACCAAAAGTTTGGGAATCACTAAAAGAGAGAGAAAAGTGACGCTATGCCTATGATAGTTTGAAATAAATATTTGAAAAATGTACTAGGGTTACTTTAATTAATAGTATGGGCTTGGGCTAGTATAATAGAACCATTTTTATTAATTATTAGAATGGGCTATTTGTTAACAAGAGCAACAATAATTCAAATATCTAATACATAATGCAGTTTTTAGTTTTTTTAATTTATAAAATTTTGTAAGTTATATTTTTTTTAATATTATATATAAAAAAATTTAATATTATTAATTATTACTATTTACTATTTTTTTTAAAAAAATTTGGGGGGGACCATGGCCACCTTAGGTCCCCCCGTGGATCCGCCAGGGATAATGGTCAATGGGGGGAATAAAACGTAAGTTCTTTAAGGGGGTTGATTAGTTTGTTGAGTATGTGTTTAACATGGAATCGTTTAGGTCTTAAGGGGTATCTAAGTATCCGTGCTATAATTGTCAGCTGACTAAGTGGTTAGGGGCTTTGAATATAACTTTCACTTTTATCGGAATGGGTTCAAGGATAGAATTGAGTGAACTAAACACGAAGAAGTTGATGAGTAGAGAATCAATCGATCTGCACCGATGACCAATAGGTCAGAGGGTCAGTCAAAGAGGGTTGACTTGCTTAGAAAAGTGAACATGAAAGAGGTGAATTGGGAAGGTAACTAGGAGAGATACAATGAGATGTATTTGATGCTGCCGGTGTTAATGTTACCTAAAATGTTGAGGAAGAGCCTAATCGAAGGCGGCTAGATTTTATGATTTGTTAGTGTTTGCCTCACAAGTCACAACTACTGTTTGAGGGTTGCATTCACTTTAAGTTGTCTGCCTTTATTTAAATGATGGGTATTAAATCTGAGTGAAACTACACCCAAGCATCTTTTGATAAGTGGACTCCCTTTGTGTCGAACTAGTACCATCAAGAACTAGTACCCAAAACAACATACCATGAAGGGTTTTCTACTCGAGATGAGGTTGCAGCCATAGCCTTCGGATTGTGGAAAGAAAGTGGTGGTGGTAAATCACGATTCTGAGTTAGGCGGGCAAAGATTATTGTCAAGGATATTGAAATGATTGATCAAATCGAAAATAGCAACTGGAAGCAACATGGCCAAATTTGGCACAAATGCTATTCCAATTGCCACGTCATCCTCTTTAATTTCTACCTCCACGCCTATTCTTCTAGCATTTCCTCTTCCATAATAAGCAGCATTGTTGCCTCGACCATAGTTCATAAATGGTGAGGGATCAAAGGTGCGAGAATCAAGAACTGAAGTTTGTGAGAAATGAACTTGGACCATTGATGAGTCTGGCTTTTTAAAACGTACAATGATATTCTGGGGCCATTTAAACAGCTTCTATGTCTGGAATTATGTATTGAGGCTCTTTAGTTGTAAAATATGTGATGAATGATTGATATTCTTCATTCAAACTATCAAGAATGACATTTGTATACTATACTCTGTATATGTTAGAGGAGCTCTTATTGCTGCCAATGAATCCACCAGTTTCTTGATCTTTAAGTGATAATCTGACGTAGATCCGTCTTTCTTGGCACGTTTTAACTGGAGTTATAATTGTCTGACTCATGCTTTTGTTTGAGAGCCAAAGTATGTGTGAATTCAAAACCAAATTTGATATGCAAAGTGGCAGCCTATAACTTTGCACTTGGAGGCCACATTCATGGAAGTAAACAACCAAGATGTGACATTGCATTCATTTATGCATCACTACTTGTAGAGTTTTAATCCTGCTTCATCTTCAGGGGTGGCATATCTTGCAGGGACTTTTTCCTTATCAAGGTCGTTTTAGATAGAGTTCTTGACCACAAATTGTTAATGTTGTAAGATGTCTCAGGTGAAAATATTATCTTTTGTTAGTTTATCAACAAGTGGAATTGAGAATTGTTTGGGATTGATTGATTGTTACTCAATGACTACAGCATTATTTGTTGAAGTAGCAGTGCTCGAGTGTTCGGCCCATGGATC
The DNA here is from genome assembly GCF_000817695.3 of Arachis duranensis. Taxonomy (NCBI): domain Eukaryota; kingdom Viridiplantae; phylum Streptophyta; class Magnoliopsida; order Fabales; family Fabaceae; genus Arachis; species Arachis duranensis. The sequence goes on along the minus strand of NC_029776.3, from coordinate 76,620,533 downwards.
ATAAAACTCTTGATACCATGCATATAGAAGGAATAGAAAGCGAAAGAGAATTGAGGAATTTCTATTGGAAAAAAGTAATTCTGTATTGATGAATTGATCTTAATATTACGCTGTCTTATATAGGCATCAGTGCACCTCTCATGTTCAAGAACTTACACAAGACTCTCTACAAAATTGACTTAACAACCCTTTATCCAATCTAACTAACTGTTGACCAAATCAACTAACTATTTCCTAATATAATAATACCTCTCGTATAAATTATTTACTTTGTGAAATTATTTAAACTCACAGTTAATGTTATTTTATATTATGTAGTATTTGTATAAAAAATAAAGTTATAACCCTCACTTGTCGACGCGTTTAATCTGCAATGCTTCATTTTCCCTTTAGAGCATAGGCGATCTAGAACTTCGTTAGCATCAGTTTACAATGGAATAGGTCAAAGGTTCCAAGTTCAAATAGATCAACGGTTATAAAAAGTGACATGTGAGTGGTCTGAACCTTGAATAATAGAGCATACACTAGGAGGAACCTTGTGGTAGGCATTCTTGTGGATTGGAATAGAAGTAATCTTCCAACTTTGGTCTCAAAGGAACAACTGATCTTGTTATTGGGCCTCCTCTTCTAGCATGAGCTAACTTAACAACTCTTGAAAACTCTTCCCAACTTATTGTCCCATTCCTATATTGATCTATTAGACGAACAAGTACATATCTATTTGGAATTATTGTGGTTTTGTACCCCAGGTACCTGCAAGATTAATGTAACATATATACGCCGAGCCAATTAGCTAGTTAGCACATGAGAAAATAATATAAATATAAATTCGGCATCATAAAAACTGTAATTGAGGTTTGCTCTTCGAATTTTCATTTCTCTGGTTACCTTTTTGTTCTCTCATGCTCCAATTTTTTAAATTGCAGTAATGATATTATGATTGCTTTCATGAAAAGTTATCTGCGGTTAAATTTTTTCTATATTAAATTGTATTGTGTGAATTCACCAAATATGATGGCTTTTGAAAAAAATTTTAAATACAGGATTATGTCAAATTCTAATGAAATCACTAATCATGATTTCAAAATTTTAAAACTTTTAACGTTTTTATGGTGAAAATCTCTGGATTTAAGATTTCTACAAAACACAAATCGCAATAATTGATTTCTCTAAAAAAGAATGGTCTCTAACGATTTCTATTTTAAAAATTATAAAAATTATATTAAAAGAAATTGTTGCAAGCAATTTCTTCTATACCATAATTTTGTATATCGCCTGTGCTGTGGCACTTTGATAGTAATCACCATTACCAGTCAAAAAAATAAAAAGCAATTCTTTGCGCTATATATAACAAATATGTTGCTTATATTTACCCTTGCTTCCAACATTGATCCCCACACAAACTTTTTTATCACTGAATGTGGTTAGATTTTCAACTAAGATTTAGTACAAGGTAGTAAGGTACAAGATAAATACCTAAAATACCTTTAAGTTAGGAATTTAGTATGGTATATTTGATTGTTATAGGTTACCTTCTGTGGCCTTCAACAACCTTATCCATGTTTCCACTATAAGTAGGCACAAAGATATCACTCTCAATGGAGACAATGTAATCCAGTGCTGCCATCTTATTTGAATGGTTATGGAAGGGCTCAAGGTCAGAAGGATCCAACAACGTTTCCTTTTTAATCTGTCTCCCACATGAAAAGCAGAAAATTATTAAGGGCGATTTATATTTTATCAAAGCATATGGTATATATATTTACCAGATTTGGAAAAGCTTCTCTCAAAGGTGCCATTCTTTTCTCCCCTCCATATATATCCCCAGCAGCTATAAAGATTTGCATTCTTGGGTTAATGCCCAATGCTTTCAATGTCAGAGCAGTTTCCTCTGGGGTCAAAGGGCATATGCCTATACTTCTCACCGAATTGGAGTCTATTTCCTTCACTTTCCACCAAGGGTATGCATACCTAAAAAAAAAAAAATTATGTACCTTTATTAATGACCTGCTATTTAATAGTTTAAATTTTGAGAGCTGATAATTTCATAATATGATATAAGAGGTAAAAAAACTGTATGAAAAAATTTAAAAGTAAAATTCTTATGTGCTTCTATGTATAATATGAGAAAATGTATTAAATACAAAATCATTTACATATTTAACTATATAGAAATAATAATCTAAAATTATTTTACTTAACTTAATATTTATAATTTTATATACATAATATTCATAATTATATACTTATTATATTTAGTAAAAAAATGTAGGAAATTAATTTTTAGTTATTTAACATTAATCAACTTTAAGATTTAGGATTATAATTTAGGATTTAGTATTAAGGATATATGATTTAGGGTCCAGACATATAAACAAAATAATTTTAAAAAAGTTGGCAAATGTTAGTTGAAAAAAATTGTTCTCTAATATTACTCATTTTAATATTGTCTAATTATTCTAGTAATAATTAAAAAATATAAAAAAAATAATTTTAGACTGTTTTGGACTATTATTTTCTAAATATTTTTGTTTTAAATAATAATTTAAACTTTTAACACTTTGACCTCATTGCTGTCAATTCTTCCATTTCTTTCTCGTTTAAACTTTGATAGCAGCCAGAGAATGCCAACATGTCCATCTCATATCTCAGGTGAAGCACCAAGAATGGACCATTTTGCCTCATAATCTTAACAATCTTCTTGCCAACCATCTCTATATCGGAACTGAATCGCAACGCTTTGTAATTCACGCGACACCGCAGCTTTTGAACCTCCAGTGGAATGCCGTTGTTCGCAAGCCTGGCATCAGTTTTCGTAAAATGTACTACTTGATGTTTTTTTATGCGAGGAAGAATCTGCATTATTAACACATTAGCATATAACATACATGACAAACCAATTCATCAAAAAATATATATATCAAAAATCATTTTTGTTCTTTATACTTATTAAAAATTATTATTTTGATTTTATCAACGCAGGTGGTTCAATTTTATTTAACCAACCCTAAATAAAATACAATTCTACACAAAATTGAAGATTCACTCTAGAAACAATGCTAGAACCTTCAATCAATAGGATCAAACATCATAGAACTTACTGTTTTATAATAATATGACATGTTAGACCAACTAACAGGGGGCATGGAATAGAGGTATCTTGATGCAATCCTTTTCTTCATCCCTTGAGGTAATTCCTTCACTATTTTGACCTCATCTCTCAAATACTCAATGAAATAATCTACATCGAATATGTCTTGGAACTGACTACAAAAATGAAAAGCAATCAAATAATTTCATCATAAATAATTCTTAAAAAAATTGCAAATTTGGTATCGTTATGTTTTGCACGCACACCTGCGGTCATTCCAAAAGGAGGTGTTGTCCAACTCTGGAACTACAAGAGTGACATTTAAGTACCTAGCAATGGCTACCATGTCACTTATCTGCATAGCACAGATATACATCATACATCAGCTATGTGATTTATATATGTATATGGTTAAAATAATCGAAAGATGCTCTGAATTTCAGTTTCTGATACTAACCCCGGCTCGCATTTGGTTCAATCCTCCATTGGATGAGACCATCAAATAACCATTGTTCTCATAAATCCCTGAACACCACCACACATTGAAGAATACAAAAAAAATAAATAATAATTAATCAGCTAGCTGCTATAATTTTGTAAACAGTTATGCTATTTGGACACAATACAATGTTTCGGTGTGTAGACCATAGATCTAGGAGAGTAATGTATAAATCACAAGGTAATTTATACATCTGTATGTTTCTTCCTATCAATTTAAATTGATGGGAGAAGTAGCATCATCATAATATTAAAATTTTTATAACAAAAAAATTTAAAATTAGATTTTTTTATTACCAAAACAAAAAAATTGCATAAACTAAACAAAGAGAGAAACGAAGAAAAATATTAAAAATATAATTATTCTTGTGTTTTTACTTGTTAACTTAAACTTTTGTAACTGCATTTCACCACAATTAATCACCTAATTGTTTAGTCATTTACATGAATCAGATATCCATTCTTTTTTACGTGAAGTTGATAGTCAAATCAATCAAATCATCTAACAGCTCTAAACTATCAACTTCACGTAAAGTCGATTACACCTGAGTTTTCACCTTCAAAAAATTATGTACAAATATGATTTTTCTCCGCATAAATGATAGATTCAAACCAAGAAAAGGAATCTTATATCGTACACTTACTTTCTGGAGCGCCAAAAATGCCGATATGAGAAGAGCGCAGCGATAGAATCTTTGGCTTCATTGTTTCACTAAGTGCAGTGAACTCCAACAAGATGGCACTTGTCAGCAACATCAACATGGAAATGGCCGCAATCGCCAATATTTTGAGCCGAAGTAGAGGGGACTGGGAACTTATTAAGGAATAACCCTTTAGATTCTCAGTTTTGTTCCATTCAACTATCAAGCATTTGATGAACCCTCCATTGTTATTCTTATTCATGATTTCTGCATAGTGAGGCTCTCCATGATCATCAACCTTGGCTTTATTATTATCCATAATATAATAATAATAATCTTTCTTTTTTAAAATAGATGAAAAAGGAAGCCCTCTAAGATCTCATTGTTTTAAAACTATATATTGGTTCTTGATTTTGGAAGTTCTAATGGTAGCACCTTAATTACCAGTTTGTAGATATAGCTATTTATTGTATATCCGCAAAAGCTAGTTTTGGAAGCTAGATGAAAACTTTTGGTAGCTTGGGTTTGTACGTAGTTCTATACTATATATATCTGGATGTTAAGAAGAGCATATATCACAATTTTCAAACATAATTATAGTCTTTATCTATGCATTTACTATTACGTACGTACTTATTAGTGGATAGGTTCCATTCACTAGTTCACACATGAATTTCATTTTTATATGTGCTTTTTATATATAAAATTTAATTTTGATACATTATCATTATAAAATAGTTTTATATATGTATCTAATAATTATGTAACATCATATTATATCAATAAAAATAATTACTTTTTATATTAACTGCATGAATGATCTTCTAAAATAATAAATATGATTATATAACTGTGTAAAACGTTTTACACTATCAAGTTGATAAAATAATTATATTACAAAATAATTTAATTAAATATATTAAATTATCTAATATTTTTATTATTATTTTTAAATGAAAATAATTTTATAATTGCAATCACTTTTAGTTAAGTTTTTTAAACGTGTAAAACTCTCTTGAACTTTTATTTTTTTTATTCTTAACAGTCGTATTTGAAACTTTTATTTTAATTAAAGTACTTACTAAATTAATTTTACATGGGTATATTTTGGCAGTGAGTAGCTAGTAATGATTAAAATTGACACAGGTCAAGAATACAAGTCATAGAGAGTATTAAATTAGGAAAGATATTTTTAATGATTGAACATTGTTCATCTCAATTGAATTATTTGTCTTTTTGTCCTTCAAATTACATTTTGAAAGAAAAGAAATAAGCTGTAAATAAATGAATGGAATCGTAGCCTTAGGCCTTCGTATTATGGTAATAACATCATGGAATTATGTTGTAATCAATTGTATGATGTATAATTCTATATTTCTTAAAAGAGAAAGGTTGAAATTCAATTACATTATTGCAAGGAGAACAAAAGGTAGACATTAATTAGAATGAATTGACCCAGATGGACTTACAATGTCGTCATCCCATCAGTTCCAAATAGCTTTACTATTTCGGCTCCAATGTATCAGTCAGAAATTATAACCGAATAAATTCAGTTTGAAAATGATGATTTTTGAAATAGCGATATGGATTCAATTAAAGAGATATATAGAATATTACCGATCAGATATTATTATAATTAAGACTAATCTTTGTCACGCACTGTTAATGCGGCAGCGTCGAATTTAAAGCTGCATGCTCATTCATTGTTGCTTAATTAGCACTTAGCAGTTAGTTCATAATTTAATTTTATTTTATTTTGATAGGAGTCATTGTAATATATCAAAAACAGTTATCAAAATAAGATACATAATAGAATATAAAATATATATTAAAATTTAAAAATAAGTTAAATTACATATCTATCTATTCTATTATATAAAAATCGGATGTCTGCACTTAATGATGAAACTCACGTGGCATGCTTTGGAGAGTGTTTCCCAATTTAATTGTTTTAATTTTATAAAGCAAATCAATTATAACTAATTAATGATATCAATTAATTAATTTGATTAGACATTCAAATCTTACAATTTATTATCATTTATATAAATTGATTAATTATAATTAATTGTATAAATTAATTAATTTAGTTAATTATATTAATTATTTGATTTGATTTTATTAGAGTAAATATCATATTATTTCAATAAATAATAAATATGATAAGAAATATATGAATTAATTTAATTAGTTTATTTTTTTCAATATCATCTATTTATACGAGATCATAATGTGTTTTTTACTCATTTGTTTTCTTTTCTCTTTTTCTCTCTCTCTTGTGTTTAGGGTATAATTTTTGTAATTTATTTAATTTTTATTTCTTTTATCTTTACTTATACATTTCATTTTTTATATTTTTTAAATATTTTTGTCTATTTTAGTTGCTCATTATTAGGCACATGTTTTTTTTTCTTCTAGCTTTTGATTAACAAAAGAGATATATCTTTTTTACGGTATTTTTGAATAATCTTACTATAATTTTGTTTTGTAATATTCTCTTTTGTCATGTGTACTTCATGTATTTAAGAAGTTGGCTTAAAATTATAATATGATATATAAACTTATAGTATGATTTACAACATGCTAAAATATTAGGACATTATCATATATGTAAAACCCGGTTAATTAACGGCTAATTAACCCATAAATGAGAATTTATTCTAGAAAGCCTAAAATGTGATTTTTATGGCTAAATATGATAGAGGAGATTGAGACGAGAATTTTGGTACCAATTTTATAGAATTCGGACCAAGATTGGACCGAACGGGCCAAATCGGGCCAATTGGACCCAAAGTGGGCCCTTGGCCCAACATAACTTAACCAAAACCCTAGTTTTCAGCACTCTCTCTCCTCATTTGTTACACACACAAGCTGAAATTTGAGAGAAAAGGAGGAAGAACACTCTCTCAAGTTCTCTCCTTTGCTTAATCTTCAAACCACCATAACTTTTGATCTAGAGCTCCGATTGCCGCCCCGTTTGCGGCCACGCGTTCACCGTGGAGAGCTCTACAAAACCCATACAACCAATCTTGAGGTAAGCCACGTTTTGCTGTTCGAAATCTCAGCCCTTATTTTCGAGTTTCATGGGTGAAATGTTGAGATTTTGGGTTCTTTGATGTTATAGGACCCAACTCTCTTGAAGGAGAAGGTTAATCTTGTCTCCTTGGACCTTGGGTGTGGTAAGATTCTCAACCCTAGTGTAATTTGTGATTTTATGATGTTTGGGTTTTGAGATGTTGTGTATGGGTATGATGGTTGTGGCCTAGGTTGTGTGTGTGTGGATATTGGAGCTTGATTGGTAATTTTGAAAAGTTTGGAAAGGGCTTGGTGGTGAAAAATCTGTTCTTGGAGGTATTGAGGCCTTGAGAGCTTGTGGATAAGTGGTTTGGAAGTGCTCCGGGTGAGCTTGGGAAAATCGGCTAAGGTATGGTTTCGGTTTCCCGTATCTAATATGTAATGTGGTAGGAAATACTTAGGCTAGAGGCCCTAAGATAGGCATTGATGGTTTCAGTGGCTAAGAGAAGGGGGGGTTGAATCTTAGCCCCCTTTTCGAATGCTAATACTTGCTGAACTTCAGAAAAGACTTTTCTGTTTTTGCTCGTCACTTGACACGAGCAACTTTGTTTTGTCTCGTCCCTTGCCACGAGACTTTCAGTTTTGTCTCGTCACTTGGCACGAGATAATTTTGGCTTTTGCTCGTGTGTGGTAGAAAACAGAAATGGAGTAGAAGGAGAAGAAGATTGCACCCAGATATATCCTGGTTCAGCTGCTAAGTGTAGTGCAGCCTACATCCAGTCTCCATCACAAACATGATGGAATTTCACTATAATCAATCTGATTACAACTTGTAAAGTGCTAACCCAACTTACAAGGGGATTCCCACAGAATCATGATACACAACAAAGATGTACAAAGGAACTCTAAGACATCTATGGCTTTTTTTCTTTTAATTTTGCACTCTCTGCCTTTTTCCGCTCTATGGCTTTTTCATTACAAACCTCACTTGTTTGCCTTTTACCATGAGACTCAAGACATGACAAAATTAAACAGAAAAATACTAAACAGAATACATTGAAGGAGAAGAGAAA
>NC_029776.3:76606415-76612167 GCF_000817695.3 Arachis duranensis | reverse complement strand
TCATGATGATGATGACTTCATCTGCTTCAATCTCTGCCTTCAACCATCACTTCGCCACTCTAGCTACTCCCTGTGGTGGTTGGTCAGATTCGAAGACAAGCCATGCTTCAAGAATCTCCCTTCTGGCCGAATCTTCTTCTTCCATTTTTGAGCATGAAAGGCTCAAGATAGCTTCACCAAATCTAACCACATTTGGTAAGTATCTTAGCCACAGCTCATCTTTCTTTTGGTATGTTTTCTTGCCATCATTAGCTTGATGGTCTTGATGCATGCTTCTCTTTCCTTTTCTTCATTGAAGAGCACGGCCTTCATTGTTTCCTGGACAAGGACCGAATAGAGAAGAAGAAAGATATGAGAGAGAATTAAAGAATCTGAAAGAAAAGCAACACAAAGTGTTTGATCAAATTAATTAGGCTTAGCTTGCTTTTACTTCCCTATTGAGTGGCGTGTAAGACATCATAGCTATCAATCACTTCAGCTGAATTTTTCTCTCTCATGTTCCCCATGCATTAATTAACAATGTAATAGATTTTGAAATCCATCACTTTGTTAGAGTTTGGTTCCGTTGGAAGCACTATGCTTTCCTTTTTCCTTTGTTTCGGACCAAGCATGAAAACATTCATCATTTGTGAGACTTGGGCTTGTAGTGTTGAAATTAAAAGCTGGCCCAATTAGTAAGCATTTGCTTTCCTGATAAGTTGTGTAGCTGATCAAGCATAGGAAGCAAACAAGAAAACATTTGTTTGGGCTTGCAACATTAACATTTATTCTGGCCCAATTATATAAAATTTCAGCCTCATTATAAAACATGTAACAAGGCTAATTGTTGGGCTTAAGTCAGAAACTTATTCCTCGGCCCATCATGAAACCTGCAACAAAATTATTAATCAAAATATGTTAAATGAAAATCAGATTAATAATTTTGTAATTATTTATTTTAATAATGTTTAGTCATCACAAGTATTATTTTAGAGTTTTCCAAACTCATCAATCTCCCCCTTGATGACAAACATTATTAAAATTGAAATGGAAAGAAATTAAAAAATTGAGTAAGTAATACTCCCTTTGATTTGAATTTCTCCCCCTTTCAAAATGTCACAAGGCTCCCCCTTAATATATGCTATTTTACCAAGGGAAGCATAAACCTGTAACATTTAAATCAAGCTTCAAGTAACAATGTTATTTAGCAGATTTTACAATGCTAAATTGCTTGATTTATGAGCAGTTTTAATTGATAATCAAAACTCATTTGATATCATAACTGATTTACTGCTCAATCTATTTCATACAACACAAAGCTATTCAAATATTTTCTTGTTTACAATATCAGAACATAACAATATGATGAAAAAAATTTGAAGAAACAAAACAGGGCAGTTTTGATATTTTGCATAATTTTAAAGGAACTGCCAAAAATAAATTTTCAAACCAACAAGTTTATCAATGATGAATCAAACAGCCAGGCATCAAAATAAATCAAACTTTATAAACCAAATGCCAAATAAACTAATCATGATAAACTACAGCATGCAGTTCAAACACTAATGTTCAATGCAATAATTAACATGCATTCTTTGAACAAGGGTGATCATGAATTTTCAAAAATGAAAATTTCAACCCCTGTTGCCCTGTTTTTCCAGCCCCTGTTTCGTTCCAATTTCAATTTTGGAACCTAAATTTCCTCCCCCTTTTGTCATCAAAGGGGCGCCTGCACAAACCATGATTAATATAGCAAAGAGTTCAAGATAGAATAGGAAGAGTGTATCAAAATATCGATACAAGAAGTTCAATCCAAATAACACCGGAATTCAGATAAGACATCAGTTAGATGGTACTCTTGATTCAGAATCAGCATTCTTGTTACCATCACCTTCCCCCTTTATGAATGAAACCTTATTCTCAACATCTTCATTTGTTAGATCAACTCCAAAATATTCAAAGATGCAGGTGAGAAACATTCCATATGGAAGATTAGGCCTTTTTGAACTCTTGACAGATTTCCACATGTGCCTTATCATAAGGTATGCAAATGATATTTGAGATGAAGTAACGAGAGCAAACAGGACAAGAAAGTCAGACACTGTTATCCGATGGCGTCGACCACTTTGTGGTATGAGAACATGAGATATGATCTTATAAAGAAGAATTGTCTTATCTGGACCAAGGTCTTTGAGAGTTGGTGCCGTACCATCCATTTTGGAGAGACCTTCGCAGGTGTGATTTAAAGCCATCGGGTAGGTGATACCAACCTGTAAATCCCATTCCTTAGACATGTATGCTCTTGGTCCTTCTTCTTTGTACCCTAGGGCCATCCCTATAGTTCCAGTATCAAGAGTGATGTGACTCTTCTTCACATATGAGTGGAGTGTGCCATCAATAAGTCTCATGTTGGCATAGAACTCACGGACTAAACATGGGTAAACTGGCTTCCGGATGTGAAGCAGAGGGGTCCATTGAAGATCATCAAACAGAGAGGAGACATTGATCCCTTTGTTGGAGAGTGAGTCTAGGCTGACTAGATAAGTAGCACAGAGATCGCGTTCTTTCAGAGCTTCATTGTGGAATTCATGGGAAGCACATGAGTCGAACCTAGATGGATCATAGTGAGAATGTGGCTTATGAAACCTTTTCTTGAAATCCCATGACTCCAAATTTGCTGGCTCCTTGGTGTCATTCAAAGCAATCCCTTTAAACTTCTGAGTGCTCTTTTCGGGTGTGTCCTTTTTGTTCATGATAATGAGATTGAAAGGGTAGAAGATGAGAGAGTGAATTGAACCGAATTGTGTGAGAGAAGATGGATGGAATAAAGTAGAATGAAGGGAGAATATGAGATAGTTAATGCACAAGGTGGGTAATTAATGACCAGGGTGGTTTCCAAAAGTTTGAAAAGATGGTTTCCTTATATCAAGGGATTAGTTGAAAAAGAGGGATTTGATTTGACCTATGCTTCTTCCAAAAGATATGATAAGACAATCAAGAGATTTTGTGGATATATTTTTCAAACAAAGTGGAAAACTATCAAAACTATTATGGTGGGGTCATGAAATTTGGTGGGGCCCATAAAATTTTGAATTCTGCGTTGCCTCCCCCTAGACCATAGCTCTTCCATTGTGCCATTTATTTTTATCTCGTCCAAACCTACGAGCAAAACAGAACAGAGTCACAAATTCACAGATTTTCAATGAAGCTTAAATCAAACATTCCCAAACTTTTTCTCAATGTACAAAATCTGTCTTCACAGAGAGGTTTTGTAAAAATATCAGCAATTTGGTCTTCAGATTTTACAAATTGAATATCAATAGTACTCTTTTGCACATGTTCCCTAATAAAATGATATTTTATCTCAATGTGCTTAGTTCTTGAGTGCAGAACAGGATTTTTTGAAATGTTTATGGCACTCATATTATCACAAAATAAGGGTATACTATTGATTTTTAATTTGTAATCTTCCAATTGTGTTTTTAACCAAATTAATTGTGAACAACAAGCAGATGCGGAAACATATTCGGCTTCAGCAGTGGATAGAGCCACTGTTGCTTGTTTTTTGCTTGACCACATGTTAAGTGAGCTTCCAAGGAAGCAACACATGCCGGAGTTGCTCCTCCTATCCACTCGATCACCCGCATAATCTGCATCACAAAAACCTACTGCACAAAAGTCATCAGATTTAGGATACCATAATCCATAATTACAAGTTCCCTTAATGTATCTAATGATGCATTTAACAGCCGTGAGGTGGGATTCTTTTGGATGAGATTGAAATCTTGAACAAACACCCACACTTTGGACTATATCTGGTCTAGAGGATGTAAGGTACATGAGTGAACCTATCATTCCTCTATACCTTGTTTCGTCCACATCTTGGCCATCATCATCCTTTTCAAGTTTAGTATTGGGATGCATAGGAGTGCCCATTGATTTGGAATTTTCTAGGCCAAACTTTTTGATAAGTTCTTTTGCATACTTTTCTTGGTGAATAAAAGTACCACTAGGAGTTTGCTTAATTTGGAGGCCAAGAAAGAAGGTAAGCTCTCCCATTAAACTCATCTCAAACTCACTAGTCATGAGTTTTCCAAACTCTTCACACAAGGAGATATTGGCCGAACCAAATACAATGTCATCAACATAAACTTGAACAAGAAGGATATCATCATTAGATGTCTTAATAAATAAGGTAGTGTCGGTGGTTCCCCTTTGAAAATGATTTTCCAACAAAAAGGCACTAAGCCTCTCATACCAAGCTCTTGGAGCTTGTCTAAGACCATAAAGAGCCTTAGTTAATTTAAAAACATGATTTGGAAATTCTTTATGTTCAAAACCGGGGGGTTGAGCCACATACACTTCCCTATCAATAAAACCATTAAGGAAGCACACTTAACATCCATTTGAAACCCTTATGGGCAGCATAGGCAAGAAGCAACCTAATTGCTTCCATTCTAGCTACCGGAGCAAAAGACTCATCAAAATCAATACCCTCTTCTTGATCGTAACCTTGGGCCACTAATCTAGCCTTGTTACGAACAACTTGTCCATCCTCACCAAGTTTATTCTTAAAAACCCACTTAGTACCCGTTACCTTCTTACCATCCGGATGAGGTACTAGAGTCCAAACCTTATTCTTGTCAAATTGAGCAAGCTCCTCTTGCATTGCTTTAACCCACGATGGGTCCTCAAGAGCTTGTTTGACATTGTTGGGCTCTATTTGTGACAAGAGAGCAAGATTGCTAGGTTCGGTTTGCCTTTTGGTGGATGATCTTGTAGTTACTCCTTGAGAGGGATCACCAATGATGAAAGTACTGGGAATTAAGTTAGAATCACAGAAGGTAACATGTATGGATTCCTCTATTGTCCTATTTTCTTTGAGATAAACTCTATAAGCCTTGCTTGTGGTGGAATATCCAACAAACATTCCTTCATAGGATTTTGGATCAAATTTTCCAAGATTTTCTTTATTGTTAAGTACAAAGCATTTGCATCCAAAGACATGAAAGTACTTAAGGTTTGGAGGGGTTCCTTTCCATAGCTCATAAGGAGTTTTCTTTAACCCCTTTTCTAATGATTGTTCTATTCAAAATATAACATGCTATGTTCACTGCTTCAGCCCATAAAAATTTAGGAATTTCATTCTCACATAGCATGGCCCTAGTCATTTCTTGAAGGCTTCGATTCCTTCTTTCAACCACCCCATTTTGTTGAGGTGTTCTAGGGCATGAGAAATTATGAGAAATCCCTAAGTCATCACAGAATTTTTTCAAAATCTTGATTTTCAAATTCTCTTCCATGATCACTTCTCAAATGGGCAATTTTCAAATCCTTTTCATTTTGAATTTTCTTACAAAGGGTGGATAAAGCATAAAATGCATCATTCTTATGAGCAAGGAAAAGTACCCAACCAAATCTAGAGTAATCATCAACCACAACAAGACCATAATGTTTACCTCCCAAACTGAGTTCTAGTAGGACCAAAAAGATCAATATGTAACATTTCCAATGGCCTTTTGGTTGAGATTCCATCTTTTAATTTAAAAGAAGATTTTACTTGTTTGCCCAATTGGCAAGCATCACAAGTAAGATCCTTATCAAACTTGATGTTTGGAATTCCTCTAACCAAATTCCTTTTGACTAGCTTAGAAATTTGGTACATGCTAGCATGTCCCAACTTTCTATGCCAAAGCCATTTTTCAGATTCAAATGAAGTAAAACATGTTACATTTTGTTCCTTTAAATCCTCAAGAGTTAATCCATACACATT
>NC_029776.3:76603842-76605874 GCF_000817695.3 Arachis duranensis | reverse complement strand
AGCAACTCTTCATTTTGCTTAAAACAGTTTACATATGCAAGAACAGAATGATCACTTTCACAGCTTTTAACTTGGGCTTTTAACTGCTTGTTTTCTTCCACAAGATCACAAGCATTTTCGGCCTCTCTTAATTTTTCTTTGAGGAAATCATTTTCAGCTTTAAGAATGAAATTTTGTTGTTCAAGATCTTGATTCTCAGTTAGAAAACATCTTATTTTTTCTGAAAGACGGTCTATCATAAGATGAAGGTCTTCAGTGTCAGAGTTTTGAAATGATACCTGATCTATCTCATTTGCCATGAGACAGGGCTGTGATTTAGTCTCAGACTCTTCATCATCATCATCTGAATCATTTTCCAAATCTTCCCATGTGGCCATCAGTCCCTTCTTCTTTCCTTTTCTTGGCTTCTCTTCTTTCTTCAACTTGGGACAGTCAGATTTGAAGTGCCCCATTTCCTTGCAGTTGTAACAAGTTACTTTGCTAAGGTCTTTCTTCATCCTCCTTGAGCTGCTGCCTTTGCCTTTGAGCTTTGCCATTTTCCTGAATTTTTTTGCAAACAACACAAACTCATTTTCAGAAGAGTTATCACTGGATTCATCATCCAGAGGGTTAGTCACAGAAGAAAAAGCAATTCCTTTCTTTTTTGAATCTTTTTTCAAATAGGAGTTTTCAAAAGCAAGTAGATTTCCTCTCAAATCATCAAGTGTCATGGAATCTAAGTTACTACTCTCAGAAATAATTAAGGCTTTTGTTTCCCACTCTTTTGTGAGATATCTCAACACTCTTCTCACTAGCACAGATTCTGAATGTGTGATTCCAAGAGCATCTAAGCCAACAGTAATGATATTGAACCATTCGAACAGTTCATCAATGGACTCTCCTTCCTTCATTGCAAACATCTCATATTCCCTGTTTAACATATCTGTCCGAGTCTTCTTTACAAGAGAGGTTCCCTCATGAGTGATTTGCAACTTGTCCCAGATTTCCTTTGCCGTTGTGCATCGTGATACTCGTCGGTACTCCTCAAAGCTGATAGCACAATTGAGCAGATTTGTTGCCTTGGCGTTTAACTCCACCTTCTTCCTATCTTCTTCGGTCCAGCTTGCTTCTGGTTTGAGAGAAGTTACTCCTTGAGTATTTGTGGTAGTTGGAAATGTAGGACCTTCCAAGATGATCTTCCAAAGTCTATAATCCACGGCTTGTACAAATATCTTCATCCTCTCCTTCCAATAGGTATAATTTTTCCCATTGAAGAGGGGAGGTCTGTTGCTTGATTGACCTTCAGCCAGATTATATGATAACACATTTGGGCCACTGTTTTCCGCCATGAGGATCTTTACTCCAAGCTGCAAAGCTTGATCTCTTTGAGACCAAGCTCTGATACCAATTGATGGTTTCAGTGGCTAAGAGAAGGGGGGGTTGAATCTTAGCCCCTTTTTGCTTGCTTACACTTGCTGGACTCTAGATGAGATTTTTCTGTTTTATCTCGCCCCTAGTCACGAGACATTTTCATTTTGTCTCGTCACTTGACACGAGACATTTTTGATTCTTCATCTGAACAGTAAAAACAGAATTGAAGTAGGAAGAAAGAGAGAAGATTACACCCAGATATATCCTGGTTCAGCTGCTAAGTGCAGTGCAGCCTACATCCAGTCTCCATCACAAATATGATGGAATTTCACTATAACCAATCTGATTACAACTTGTAAAGTGCTAACCCAACTTACAAGGGGATTCCCACAGAATCATGATACACAACAAAGATGTACAAAGGAACTCTAAGACATCAATGGCTTTTCTTTTAATTTCGCACTCTCTGCCTTTTTCCGCTCTATGGCTTTTTCATTACAAACCTCACTGTTTGCCTTTTACCATGAGACTCAAGACATGACAAAATTAAACAGAAAAATACAAAACAGAAAACATTGAAGGAGAAGAAGAACTGCTAGCTTAGGTAGCTCTGAGAACTCTGTGCCTTGCACTCTCAAATCTTACTCCTTGAATCAAACCATGACTGTTCACCCCTTTTATA
>NC_029776.3:76583778-76601266 GCF_000817695.3 Arachis duranensis | reverse complement strand
TGTTTATGCTGAATTATTGATAATTGTGATTTGCACTTCCACTATCGGAGTTACGAGTTTCCCTGGGTAGTAGCAGTGGCTAGCCACCACGTGCTCCAGGTTGAGACTTGATTCTCTTTTGACCCTATGTCATAAGTGTGGCCGGGCACTGTGAAAGACCCGGATGAGCTCGCCCCCGTAAATATTCACCAGTGAAGGTGATGGATATAGATCATGATTATGATCAAGATTATATTGAGTATAACTCGAGTTGGGGATGCACGACAAAGGGACAGTCCAATGGTTAGCTACCAGGACTTGTCGGGTTGGCTATATAACCAACATATGATATCATCAGCCATTAGGACAAGCATACATCATATGCATATTATGTGAATTGTTTGAGATTGCCTATTTGACTGCATATTACTTGCTAATTGTCTAAATGCCTTACTTGTTCCTAATTGTATATTTCTTTGTTTGATATAACTGTGTTTGCTACATTATACTCCTGCTGGTGGTTGGGAGGTCTGAAGGAATTGGAAAGGGAAGTGTTAGTTAGACTGGAGACTCTTTAGTCAGATGCCCTTTATGGTTTAGCTTGTTTATAAGCTTTGATATTATCTGGAGGAAGTTCTAGGATTGCCTTTGGCTTTCCTCCATTATTATGTATTATATATGTGGAAGCTGTTACCATGCTGGGGACCTCTGGTTCTCACCCATGCGGATTTTGTGGTTTTCATATGCAGGACGTGAGGCTTCTCGCTGAAGCATGCTGGAGACTTCTGGATTAGCGAAGATCCTTTGTTCTCGGAACTCTGTTTTGATTTTATAATTTCTCTTCGATACTTTTATCTCCATTGAATAATACAAATTGTGATGTCTCCTCTTATAGGAGATTTTGGAGAATAGGTTCTCAGTTTTTGTGTCCCTTTGGGTTTTCCTTGGGGTTTCCTATTTTATTTACTTGTGTATGATTTTGGAGAATAGGTTTTATGTATTTGTGTCCCTTTGGGTTTCCTTTGGGGTTTTCCTTATTTTATCATATGTATATATTGTTATGCTCGGACCGGTTATCTTCGCAGCCGGATCTTGAGTCTTGATATTCCTGTTTTTGACACTCCTTTGTATATATATAATATCGCGTTGGTTTATCCTTATTCGTTACGTTGTCGATCGGAGTGTTGCGCTTTAGAGTTGCGATGGTTTTTGTTTACCCCTTTTTCTACAAAGGCTCCTAGTTATAATCAATCATTCATACTACTATATGTACTAAATTTTTATTTTAGAGGTCGTAATACCTTACCATCTCTGGATTATGACTTAAGCATAAGACTCTGTGTGGTAAGGTGTTACAATATAGATATTTTTGGATTTGTCCATTAAATTCAATCATATAGGATCTTAAAAATTATGCAATTATGTAATTATTTATTTTTTCATATAATTATTGTATTGGTCATTTACATTAGTGAAACTATTTTCATTATTAATATTTATAAATATACTATTATCTGTATAATTAATTGAATCATCTTATTCATTTAAGTTTAATTCTATTGAATTAATTATTTGAAGTGTCATCGCTATTTCTATTTTTAAAGATTTTTTTAAATATTATTTAACAATTATAATAATATAATAATAGTTAAAAAAAGACAAATCAAAAAATTTTTTAATGTGAAAATAAGGCAAAAAGAATAAATTTATTTAATAACTTTTTTAGAATATATATATATATTTTTTATAGATAATTATTGTAAGGGGTCAAAAATTCTAACCATTATTAAGAATAAATGATCATTATAAAAACAATGCCAATTTAAATGATATATAAATAAACCATGCTAAACATGTACAACTTAAAAGGGTTACTTATGAAAGAATATAGTTTATAACTTTTTTT
Source organism: Arachis duranensis (assembly GCF_000817695.3). Classification (NCBI taxonomy): domain Eukaryota; kingdom Viridiplantae; phylum Streptophyta; class Magnoliopsida; order Fabales; family Fabaceae; genus Arachis; species Arachis duranensis. Next base: position 76,599,381 of record NC_029776.3, on the reverse strand, counting down.
TACTATTTATTTATTATTCTGTTGGTCCCTTTAGTTTCACAAAATATTTAATTAAGTTTCTGTACTTTTTTTCTTTTTAGTTGAGTCCTTGCACCAATTTTTTTTAGTTGGGTCTTTACACTTTTTTTTCTTTTTATTTGGATCCCTGCACCAAATGTTTTTTAGTTAGGTCGTTATAAAATTAAGCTAATTACTGCCAAGAGGGACCTAATTGAAAAAAAATGGTGGAGGGACTCAATTAAAAGAAAAAAAAATATAGGGACCTAATTGAAAATTTCGCAAAACTATAGAGATTAACAGAATAATTAAACCTTCATTTCATTTAATTTATTATCTTATTATTTTATACATATAAAATAAAGGTTTGATTATTTTGTTGGTCCCTATAGTTTCGCGAAATTTTTAATTAGTTTCCTATACTTTTTTCCCTTTTAATTGAGTCCTTGCACCAAATTTTTTTTAATTCGGTCTCTATACTTTTTTTTCTTTTATTTGGGTCCTTGCACCATTTTTTTAATTGGGTCCCTATATAATTAAACCAATTACTACCAAAAAGAACCTAATTGAAAAAAAAATTGGTGTAAAGACCAAATTAAAAGGAAAAAAAGTATAGGGACCTAATTGAAAATTTTGCGAAACTATTGAGACCAATAAAGTAATTAAACCTAAAATAAAATGAGTATTAATTAATTGATACTTAAATAAAACGAGTATTAATTATTAAAAAAATAACGAGTTTATACTACGTATTAATTAGTTGATACTTAAATAAATTATTTAAACTGGTCACATATATTTTTAATTATTCTCTTATTAATACGATCCAATAAATAAAACAGATATTAATCATTGTAGTTAATGAATATTTATCATTTTTAAATAAATTCATTAAATTCATTTAAAAATATCAAAGGATTCCAATTCTATATGCTACGATTTTATTTTGTTATTAATGTATATATATTTCTATATTATATATATTTCTATATTATATATTCTACGATTCCTATATTTTCAGATAATATTTTTAATTTTTTTATTTTAATTTATTATTTTTTGTCATTAAAATTTATTGTTTATTTATTTTAATTTATTATTTTTAGTCATCAGAATTTATTATTTATAGTCATCAATTCAATTTCTTTAATTTAACAATTCAATAATATATTTTAATTATATATAATTAGAATGTATTTTTTATCTCTTTTCTATTTTATGCTTGAATGTAATGTTTGTAATTTTTTATTTTTGTTTTTTCTATCTTAATTTTGCTAATTTTTTTTATAATTTTTTTTTATATCAATTTTTTTTATGTATTTTGATTAACAGAATTATTTTATTTAAAGATATTTTGAAAATATTTTTATAAAAGTTGATTAATAGGTTCTTTTTCAAAAATATTTTCTTGAAATTTTTTTAATAAGATTGTATTTTAATTTTTTTATCTTTTATATTCATTGATTATATTAATCTTTCATTACAATATATTTTTTTATTCCACACATTATTTATTTTACCTTCTTTTACTTCTTTTAATTGTTCTCTTTATTTTATTTTTAATTTTTTATTTTACTTTTACTCCTCGTATATAAATTTATTATAATTCATCACATGTATGTTCTTTTTGAATTTAAGTAATTTATTTAGTATTTAACCACTTATTTTTTATTAATATTATTATATATATAAAAAATGTGATATTAATGTGATCGATATTATAACAATGTGATATTTTTTAATTTAATGTGATATTAGCCATTATTATAAATATGAAAATTGACTCATTTAGTGTTTAATCACTTATTCTCGATTAATATTGTTATAACAATGATACATGTGACTTTATGAGAATGATATAGCTTAAACTTTAGTTATCTAAGAATTTACTAAATGGCTAGAGTAATTTCAGGTCATGAACTAACAAATGTTAGCAACTGGAATGATAAAAAAGACCATCCAAATGGATATCGGATTACTTGCAATATAATTTGGAATTAAATGGGGATTTGTAAAAATTTTACGGTCTCCCTGTTTACGTGAAATAGAGTGGGATGGGGACATAAGTACCCTTTTCAAGGGATCCATTAAATCCATGCAAATATAAAATTACTGATTTATCCTTATTTATATATATATACCTCTAACTCACTTTCTATGTCTTTTAAGTTTGTTATTATGTCGTTCAATCTCGCCCTAAAATATTATATTATGTTATTATATTGGAAGATGTTTTTATATTTTTTTTGAAATGTTACTTTTTATAATGAATATATTATGAGTTGTGTTGAATTATATATATTGAACGGATTATTTTATTATTATAATATTACAGTGTTTTTGTTAATTTTTAAAAAAATTTCAAAGAATATCTATAGATAATTGTGGGTATTTGCATTCGGTAAGTAGATAATTAAATAGGGGGACTTGAAATGAAAATCGAGAGCGGACGAGGGATATTTTTTTTTAAATGGGAGTGAAGGACGGGAAAAGGAGTCCGCCGTGTCCACACGAGTATCTATTACTATATCTAACTAACAACGGAAATTCAATTTGAGCCGATTTGAGATAGGACACGTGAATTTTATCTGCATTGGTTTTTTTTTTTGTGACTCTCTACATTGGGTTTTAAGACAATGAACCTAATTCGGATTTAGAATCCTAACAATAGACCTAGGTTGATCTTACTCACTTGAGTTAATATTTTGAGTCGTTGTTGTAATAAATACTATACTATTAAATATGATTATATTTAGTATATATAAAAGATAGGTATACTTACAATAGATTTTATAATCAAACTAAAAAAATTCTAATTATCTTTTTTTATTATTTTAAATATTATTTACTATCTTAATGAAAAAGAGAATAATAATAATCACTTACATAATTAAAATAGATCATCCTAATATATACATGACACTACATATATCAAAGATTATTATATGTGATAAATTATTTCTTTATTTTTTTAAAGATAATTTATATGTAAATCAACTAATCTTTATAATATACGATCTATTGCATAATTTTTCTCCTCTTAATATAGATAAATTAATAAATTTAATATACAAATATAATTTATAGTATTTAACATAAGAAATAAGTAACTTAAGCCATTATCTAAGACAATAAATATAATAGTACAATACCTACATATTTATTAGTATTAAAAAATATACAAATAATATAAACATGATTTTTTTGGTACCAAAGTAATAATAAAGGTTATTAATTAAATTAATGACATAACAAAAAATTATGAATAATTTCTTAAATAATAATAAAAATAAGATCACTATTTTTACATATTACAAAATTTATAAAAAAATTTAGACAATAAATCAATTCTCAATAAATTATAGATTAGCTCTGTTAAAAAAATTAAATTATATGTTAGATATTATTATTTGTATACTAATATATATGTATTATCGATTATTAAGTTATAATTAATTTCTAACTCAATTTTTGGTAATTAAAATTTAAAATGATTGAAATTATTAAATGTTGAATATTTTGTACCTAACTAATTTTATTTTTGTTATTAAAATTTTAAAAAAGATGAGTTGTTAATTAATTTTGAATTTAAATTTAAGTTTAAATTTGTGTAAGAAAATATTTTGAATTGTTTTCACTAACTGGAATTAATTTTGAAATAAAAAATTATTTTGTACATCATATTATAAGATAATGTAGTTATTCATTTTTTTAATGGCAATTATTGCCAAATAAAATGATATAAAAATGGAAAAAAAAATATATTTACCAATCTAGGAATAATAATTTATTTTTCAATAGAATAAATTATATATTGAATAACAAAATTTATTATAGTTTCTTTTTACACAAACTAATATTCAATGACGGTATTTTGGTAATATTACTAAGAAATATTAATCAATCTAATAACTTTTTTAATGACATAAGTTTATAAGTTTAGAAGTTTAAAAATTATGCCATAAAATATAAAATTTTAATGCATATTGTTTGACTTCCTGAATGAATATGATACTAATAAATAAAACTGTCACAGTTAAATTTCAATAAAGGCAAATCTTCATAAGTATTACTATCATCAATACGAATTGTTCTACTTTCAAGATAATTATACTATTTTCTTTCACTATATTTTTCAACTCGGCAGGTCGAGAACTAATCCTCCACGGATTGAAGCTCCATTTATTAATGGTGTGCTGCTAGCCAATGAGTTATTACATACACAAGGCGGGATTCGAAACTCTAATACTTACTTAAGTAAACAAGTGAGATGACCACTCAACCAATTCAAATCAGTTAAGACAAATACTAATTATTTTTAATATTTTTAACATTAAAAAAATTAAACTTTGATTTTAATTATAACTTTATAAAATCATACACTAGTATATTTATAAGGTAAAATATTAAATTAGTTCTTTATATTTGGACATAATTTTATTTTGATTCTTAAAATTTAAAATGTTCTATTTGAATCCAAAAATTTTTCATTTAACTTTGATAGTCTCATCGGAAGGTTAAAAGTAAATAATCAATGAAATGTCCTACATAACAGTAATATAAGAACAAGGTTGATAATCTAAAGAATAAGTACAAGCTTCAGAGACACAAAATCAACCATAGATACATTAGTACATTTAATTATCACTTTTCTTATAATTTAAATAAAATATTTTTTATTGAACTAAGGATAACGATAAATAAATGTATTGATGCATCCACGGTTGATTTTGTACCTCTAGAACTTGTACTTGTTCTCCAAATTATTGACCTTATTCTTGTACTGCTGTCATGTAGGACATTTAATTAATTATTTAACTTTGACCTCACGATGGACTACATTAAAGATGAATGAAAATTTTTTGAATTCAAATAGGACACTTTAAACATTAAGGACTAAAATAGGATTACGCTCAAACGTAAGGGACCAATTTAGTACTTTACCATGTATTTATATAAAAATATCAATAAAGCTTTATATCCAAACAAAATACTTAACCAAGTCTAATCAAATTGTTATAACCACTCTTCAAATCACGTGCCCTCTCATTCTCTATTCTCTTCTCTTTCTCCTTCTCCTTTCCTCCTCCTCCTCCTTCTTCTTTTAAATTCGTGCACACAGTTTCTTCTTTTCCCTTTCTTTTTCTTTCAAATCGTGCACGCAGGTTCTTCATTATCGTCATCACTAATAACACCAATATTTTGATAACATCTTTATTAGTTCTGATTTTCTTAATGCCATCATTAAATAATTTCGGTTTATTTCTTAGTTTATTTTGGTTTATTTGTGTGTTAATTGAGGTTCATTTGATTCTGCTGATAAGTGTTGATCAAATTTTTTATTCCTTAAGTAATTTCGGTTGATTTTTTAGTTTAGGAAGGTTTATATGGATCCAAAAATGAATTTGATGTGTTTTTATCGATGATTGAGTCCTTTTGATTACTTGTTTAAAATTCGACTAATTTCAGTTCATTTGTGTTAGTTGAGATCCACTTGATACTGCTGATAAGTATTGACCGATTTTTTTAGTAAAGAAGAACGAAATTATTCATTAATACTTTATTCGATTGTATTAAATTCTACTCCATTCTATTCAATTAGTTCAGTTTTGAACAAACAGTAAAAAAGACTCAATTATCAACAAAAACACATCAAAATCATTTTTGGATCCAAATGAACCTCAAATAAACTAAGAAATGAACCAAAATTACTTAAAAAAATAAAAAACTTGGTAAATACTTAACAACAGCATCAAGTAAACCTCCATTAACACACAAATAAAGCGATATTAGTTTAGTTTTGAACAAGTAGTTAAAAACACTCAATCATCAACAAAAACACATCTAATTCTTTTTTAGATCCAAATGAACCCCAATTAAACTAAGAAATGAACCAAAATTACTTAAGAAATAAAAAATTTAGTTAATACTTATCAGTAGCATCAAGTGAACCTCAATTAACACACAAATGAACCAAAATTAGTTCAGTTTTGAACAAGTAGTCAAAAAGACTCAATCATCAATAAAAATATATTGAATTCATTTCTGGATTCATATGAACCTCAATTAAACTAAGAAATGAACCAAAATTACTTAAAGAATAAAAAAATTGTTAATACTTAACAGTAGCATCAAGTGAACCTCAATTAATTAACAAATGAACCGAAATTAGTTCAATTTTGAATAAGCAGTCAAAAAGACTCAATCATCAACAAAAACATATCGAATTCATTTCTGGATCCAAATGAATCCCAATTAAAAGGAGAAAAATAAAAAACGCAATAACAACAGTAGCAATAAAAGAACGACAATTGAGAGAAAATTAAATATGTGGAGAAGAAGAAGGAACACCACGAAGAAGAAGAAGGAGGAAGAACGAGAAAAAGAGAAGAAGAGGGAACACGAAGATGAAGAAGGATATGTTTGCGTTAGTGAACACGCGTGTGTACACGCTGGTGTAATAAAAGTGATTTTTGTTGAAATTGAGCCAATTTGATTGCGAACAAAACTTGGATGTGTAACTGGATTCTAAAAATATATGGTGACTAATTTTAGTGTGTAAATAATATTTTTGTTAAAAAATAAACATATATATAAATAATACTTGAAAAATTGCTAATTATAGCGTGTAAATATTATTTTTGTTAAAAGATAAATAAATATATAATGATGAATCAAGAAAATTTTGATAGTGAGAGCAAAAATTATATAACATGAAAATAATTTTTATAATAAAAATAATATATGTACATAAAAAATTAAATATTAAATTCTCTATTATTAACCATTATGTATTTGTGTATAAATATATTATTGTTTAACTTATTTTTAATGTGTATTTTATTATATTTTAGTATGTATTTTATATGGATAGTTATATTTTATGTACATGTAGCATGATTATTGTTATGATTATATTTTATTATTGTAAAATACAATTAGCCTTCAAAATGTCTAATATACCAATTAAAATAATAAAATAGTAATTTAAATAACAATATATAATTTAGAATTATATTGTTTTAAGTTTTATATTTTTTTAAAAATTAAGTAATTTTTTCTCAACATTAGCATCAAAATTTTTCTCTTTCTATATATATTACTAAACAATTATTTAAAAATTTAATTCCCAACTTAATTAGAAGCAAACTCTTATTGATATTCATAGTTAAAAAAATTATTTCAATTAATGCAATTGCTATGCAAAAATTAAAGCTAATTTCAAAAGAAGATAAATAATACTCTTTTGAATTGATTTTTAAGAAATAACACTAATTTTATTTAAATTTGAGAAATGATCATTCTAACGAATATTTAATATAAAATTCTTAAATTGACGGTTAAGTACAAAAAATTGAGTAAAAAATTGTTGTGGTGTCAAATTTAATAATCTAATAAGATAAATAAATATTATTATTATATACTATTCACGACAATATGAATTTTTTTTTAAAATCAATCGATTGGGACTATTACACAATTGATTGAATTGTGCTATACAATATGAGTTTTTTCTTATCAAACGATTGAATTTTGCACTGCAATATGAATTTTTTTAAAAATTTAATCGATTTAAAGTGTTACATCATCGATTGAATTTGTGCTATATATTACGCTATTATGAATTTACCATCATCCAGCAAAAGAAAACCATCCTTTTTTATTTATACTGGATGAAAAAGAAAATAATCTTTACACAAACAAAATGAGGAGAAATTCATTGATAAAACATAAAATAATTCATAAGGAAAAAATCAATTGCAATTTTTTTATTAAGTAGCCAAAATCTTTTTCAAAAATCTAATTTGTATATCTCTAAATATTCATCATTTCAAAGTTGCTGAAGACTATACTCAATCAAAATGCCCTTTTTATATAACCAAATTTTTTATCTCTTCTATATAACCAAAATTTTTTTATCATTTTAACTGACATTTATTCACGTGTTATACAGTACTCAGTACCTACCTTAGCATTCAATCCTTTTGCTGCATTAATTTTTACACTCTGTAGCTATAGCTGGTGTCCGGTAGTTAGATTGACAGGGTTCAACAGTCAAAGAAGATAATCTTTCTTTTGGACTAGGAACTTCTTATTCACATCTTTTGCTGCTTTGACCGTGGCTGATGAGATTGGAAACATAGCCACTTTGTGGACTTTTCAAATTAGAAGGGGAAGAGAAAAATCCACTAAATAGTACAAATGAATCTATTAAACTGTAAAATAACAAAATATATGTGAGATTAAATGAAAATGAAAATGAAAATCCATCTATAAAACTAGTTATTACTTATTAGCTTATCAAATGAATGAAAATGAATTCACTTCTATCCATCTATCATCTAATTGATCATTGTAATACCCTAATATACAGATTCTTATTCTCGAGTCATAAGTCAATGATATTAAGGTGTTACGACTCTCAAGGTGGATTATAATACGTAATTATATATATGTGGAAGGGAAATATTAAACAAGAAAGCTGAAAATGAGTAAAATAAAAATTGCAAAGTCGTAACACTCATGTATCGAAGCATAAGAAAATTCAACGCGTTCGACTAACGGATGAAATAACTAAAGCATATAAGAAAGAAATAGAATAGAACATAATAGACATAAATATAAGTATACTAGCCACTAGTCACGACCCGTGAAATTTAGGTCAACTAGGGTTATAGAGTTATAACAGTTGACAACAGAAAATCCTATCTCTCCCCAGATACATCAAAGCCTCTATAGGCAAGTATTAAAAGAATACATACATACATCATAATTTTCTTTACAAAATAAGGGGAGAGATCTAAAAGCACAAAACAGAATCAGATAAATTTCGTCGTCATTCAGACGAATCCTGTTCACTGCTGAGCACCAGAACTAGCATCTGAAAAACAGAAAATATATACAGAATGAGAACCCCCAATTCATGGGTTTCCAGTACGGTAAAAGTGTCAAATAAATATAATTCACTATAATATAATTTCACTAAGCATCTTAAACTTCTTATCTCGTCATATCCAACCTAAGTTCTCACTAATCCATAACTTGGCCACTATCATAAGGGATTCTACTCTAACCCAATTTCCTTCATATTTTCACTACCTTCCAACCGAATAAAACAAGAGCCGAATCCTCAACTATTTCTCTTCCTCCACAATCTCTCAAAACACCAATAGAGTCACACAAACAACAACACAGACAAGTCAAACACATACAGAAAGTATAGATAATAAGTAGGCAATTAGCAATTAACATGAATAAACAATTAAGCAAGCCAAGATAATGCACACTCAAACAAAGCATATAAATGCACATGATACATGCCTTTTCTACTGGCCGTGAGCTCACGTGTCGGTTAACTGCCAGAACCCGACACACCCGGTAGCTAACCCGGATATCGTCTCTCTGTTGCGCATTAGTATCATTAGAGGAAATACGTACCCTGTCACCATTAGAGGATATATGTGCCCTGTCACCATTAGAGGGTATCTGTGCCCTGTCACCATTAGAGGGTAACAGTGCCCTGTCACCTTTATAACCAGAGAGAAAATACCAGCATACTCACATCCATGATTTCCATCATGACTCATTTACCACAATCATTCATTAACTCATATATGCATCTCTAGCATACTTGCAACATTTTCACACTTCCTCAATTAATCATAATCTTTTAATCGTCAATCATATTTCAGTAATAATTCTTCATTCATTTTCACTTACATTCATTCGGTTTCATTAAGGCTAAAATGCCTCATACATACCCTATTCCTACACTTTCCTTTCATAATTCAACATGTCTCAAACTTTTCCTCACCTCCAAGTACTCTCTTATTATAACTTAATCTCTTCACTATACTTAAATTAATATTTAGGGTTTAAAAGAGTGAAATTAGAGGTTTAGAGGTTCAAAAACATGTTAAGATCATAAAAATATAACTTTGTTAAAAACAAGGTCTCGCGTACGCGTGAGAATGCCTTTGGCCCAACATGCATACGCATACACATGCCCGCATATGCATACATGCCAGACAGAGACAACCCTTCGCGTGTGGAGGGGTTTGCATATGCATACAATGCAGATCAGTAAAAAATGGCTAAGTCTGCAGAATTTCAGCTTTACTTACCGAACTTCCGATGTATATAACTTTCTCGTTTTAAAACATTTTTCTTCCGTTCTTTGAACGGCGTAAACTTCACAAACCCAATTATTATATAAGACAAGTTTGAAATAATTTGGGAGTCTGAAAGCTGAGTTATGGCTTGCCGAAATTTGGCAAAAAAATCAGTTTTTCACAAAGTTCTTAAACCTCTATTTTCATCAAATCACAACTTAAAATTCAACTCTCTACACTTTTAAACAGCACCAAAACATACCATATCACATCAACATAGGACCGCATCCTACCACAACCAATCATACCTCATTTTAAATAGTCTCAAATCCACAAATTCTCAAATCATAACAACACAAATATCAACAACACATGCCCACATACAATGTTCTTGTCCATTATCATCAATATCATTATTCATCAACCTTTCTTACCAAACCAACAATCCACCCCTAAGATGACCTTATACATCAATGAAACATCAGCAATAATTCATATTCATGATTTTCACTACATCATCAAATAACAATCATAAGCAACAATCATCAACCATCACTTACCTTTTTCCGGCTTCCCGTCCAAATTCACGGCATCCGTCCCAATATTTCATCAAATAACTCATAACCACATAAGTCACTATCCAATACCTATTTCAATCCACATATCAACTATGTAAAATTTCACAATCCTTATCCAATATCAATATCATTCATTACGCATATAATACCAATCAATCATACCATTCCAGCTTAATCCTAGGGGCATCTAACCTAGGGATTCACATCATATCATATGGTACTTAAATGAAACTTAAACCGTACCTTAGCCGATTCCTCGTAAAACCCAAAGATAACCCAACTAAGCAAGTTCATAAGCTCCACTGCCAAAATTCAGCATCCAAGGCCCAGTCAAGCTTCCATCTTCACAATCTTACTCCACATCACATATATACACTATCTATTTCACATCATATATCCATACACACACACTCAATATCCAAACACAATTAATTAAGGGATTCACTCAGGTATGAGGTTTCTTACCTTAAATATGCCTCAATAAAGAAAAAGTCTGCTAATACTTCAAGTTAATTTGACCTTAAAACATCAAATTAATCAAAAATCTCAACACCTAAAACACATAATTTTTGAATTGGGAAAGAGGGAATTAAAACTGAAAATGTGGCTTTCTTACCCAATTAAGTATTGAGCTTTGTAGAGAATTCTGAGACAAACACGTGGCAACTGACGGCTCATCAATCGGAACTCCGGATTGAAAGTTATAGCGGAATGAAATTGGAGCCAAGGGTTTGGTCTTCTCCTTCTTCCCCTCTCCTATGTTTCAGCGTGCTTCCCCTTTTGTTTGGGGAAGAAGGGCTGATGTCCTTCATTTACAGAGGGTTGGGCTGTGCCACGAGACCAATACGGGCCCGGTTCGACCCAATCTTGGACAAAATTCTTTAAAATTAGTATCAAAATTCTTATTTTAATTAGTTCTATCATATTAAACTATAAAATTATATTTTATAATTTTTTAAATAATAATTAATTTATTCATTAATTATTTACTAATTTTGCAGATTTTACAATCATGACAATCCACCTATGAGTTTTCTATAATAATGTTCCACTCATCCTTAAATTCAGAGTTTTTATTAGAAAAACAATTACAATTGTGTGTTTGAATAGTAATTGCATAGTTCATTAAGTTAAAGAATTGAAAAACACTTAATCCAAAGTATCAAAAGACTCATTTATGAAATTTTTTAATAAAAAAATTAAAAAATAAAATAAAAAACAACAACAGGTACTACTTGAAGTATTTTCATATTGTATAGCGCAATTTAATTGATTGTGTAACACTTTCAGTCAATTAAATTTTGAAAAAATTTATATTATCGTGCGAAATTAAATCGATTGTGTTACACGTCCAATCGATTTAATTTTAGAAAAACCCATATTGTGGTGTGAAATTCACTCGATTGGTTGTGCTTCCAATTGATTGAATTATCAACGAATACTATTGTCCTAGTTTTTATGGATGTAACAGATCAAGGGATAAAAATCTCATTAATTTGTATTGCCAAAATATTTATGGAGGTCACGATCAATAGAATATTTATTTTGTTGTTATTTTTATTTCTAATTGTTAATAAACATGATAGATGAATAATGAAACAATAATTTATAAAATAGAGGATAGATTTTATAACTAAATAATATATAAAGGATTAAGTTGTAATTAAAATCAAATAAGGACCATTTGACAATTATTAAAAAATTAAAAAAATATGTTTTGTTACTAAGACTATTTAATAGTCCAAACGTTATGGGACCATCGAATCTTTTATTTGTTAACTTCTCTTATCAACTTAAACTTTTGGAATGAGGGTTTCGTAACAAAAGTAATCAAATAAAATCGATTATCCAAAATTGTCTTTATTAAGTACTCTTTAAGTCCAAAATAGTTGTTCACTTAAAAACTCTAAACAACATTAATTATTTTTTTCACCCATGTATCCTATTAAATTAAAAAGAGAACAAATTTAAGAACATGTGATAATTGAGTTTGTAATTCATCACTTAAATTTATCTAAAATAAAGATATTTTTAATAATTTTATCAATCCACTATAATGCTCATTTTTTCTTTTTTTTCTTTTTTTCCTTTTAATTGTTTTTATCTGTTCAACAAACATTTTTTGTTTTGCTATATCATAATTAATTTTTTTCTTTTTTTTATTATTTTTGTTGAATTTTCTCAAAAATTTCATTATGAAAAAGGGTTAACAATCTCTACCATTAAATATAATTATAATGGTAAGTTTCTCAAATTTTGAAAACTTTTATAAAAGAAATAGTATTTATCATAATTTTTCAGTTTCTAACTATAACTCCTTAATAAAATCGGGTTGTTGAAAGAAAAAAAATAAAAGCTTATAAGAAATGGAAAGAACAATACTTATACAGTTATACAAAGTAATTTATAAAAGAATTTCGGGTTATAATAGTAAATACATCATGTAAAATTTAAAATAGAGGCCTTATTGGACCTATTTTCACACTAACTCCTTATTAACGCAAAAGCAAGCAATTCAAATATATGCATATGATATATGTTTATCCTATGTCTGGTTCATCTCATCTGTCGGTTATCAAGTTAACCCGACAAGTTTGGCTGCTAAACCTTGGACTCTCCCTCAACGCGCATCCCCAAGAGTCTATGTATACATGTCCAGTCACCCTTACGTCGTAGGGTCAACAGAGTATCGAGTTTCAACCTGGAGCACATGGTGGCAAGTCACTACTCTTTACCAAGAGAAACTCGTATCTCAGATAAAATAAATGCAAAAGCCTCATTGTCATTCATATTCATTCATAATCATTTTATAATCATTCATTATAGCCATAATGTCACATATACATCGTATATTTTCACTTTTTATACATAATTCATCATAACCCGGAGCAAGTGGGGTGAACCACACCCATGCATCTACCCGGGGAGCCTCTATATTAACTAACATGGAGCAAGTGGGGTGAAACCACAACCCTTGCGTCAACCCAGGAGGTACGTTCTCATATACCCAGGAGGAACAAATGAGGGGATTCTAACCTCCCACCATCTCGTTGGAGGTGATTTTACAATATCAGGAGGAACAAAAAGGGGATCCTTACCTTCCACTATCTCCTGGGGTTGCACTTGCAAAAAAGAGTGCTCAGATGAAATATTTCTTCCTCTCTTTATTCAGTTTCATAATATATATATATATGGCTTAAAAGTTCAAAATCATGTCTAAACTATAAAATATAAGTTGCTGAAAAATAGGGTGTGTGCGTACGCACACTTGTGCAAACTTTCAACGGTGTGCGTGCGCTCCAGGATATGCGGATGCGCTCAGCAGTAAGCATGCTCCTGTGTGTGCATGTGCACCATAGTGTGCGTATGCACGTTTGCTGAAAACCACAGGGTGTACACAGTGTGCACACGAACAAGCGAAAATATACCCCCTGCTCGGCGCATGCGCACATTAGTGTGCGTATGCACACAAACCAGAAGTTATAGTTTTTGCTGTAACTTGGAAAAATCAGTTTTTTGCACAAGATTTCTGACGTCCATAACTTCTTCTACAAAATTCCATTTTTCACAAAACGTATACCATTTTAACGTTTGTAAAATTATCTTTGATTTGAAATAAATTTCATTTCCATCCAAATTTTGAGACTCCAATTATGGACTGCCGAAGTTCATTAAAAATCAAGTTTTCATCTAAAACATCAAACCTCTATTTTTACCACATTTTCAACTTAAATAAATATTTCAAGTTTCCAAACTAACCTCAAACAAACTGAATTCAATCCCAACTCTTTTCAATCATTCCATTACTCATTAACATATATATGCCTTAATTTCAACTCCAAGAACTCAAAAAAATCAACCTAGTCTCAAGCTTACTTATTAGCATAGCATCATTATTCATTCAACACATTACTTCATCAACCATTCTCCACATTCATATCATCCAACAACACACCCATTTATCCACATATAATCTCAACACACATAGCATTACTAAAAGCACCAAACATACTTCAAACATACAATTCAACTTATCCTAAATCGTCTAGTCTAAGTTTTCACAAAATATTATATATTATATACGAAACCAAAACTATACCGAGGCCGATTTTCTCGTATAACTCAAGAACAACTTCACTAGACAAGCTCACAAGTTTCACCCGAAATTCAGCCTCCAAAGCTCCCAATTAAGTTTCTATCTCCTCAATTAGGCTCCATATATATACACACCTAACACATATGTCACATATGTATACCAAAATTTAATACCTAACACATATAATCTAGGGATTGACTATGGTTAATGATCCTTACCTTGTATGTGCCTCAATTAAGCAAAAGTCCACTAATTTTTCAAGTCAATTTGATCCTAAAACATCAAATTAACCAAAAATTTTAACACCCAAAACCATGAAATTTTCAAATTAGAGAAGAAAAAATAGAAATTGGGAATGTGATTTCCTTACCTAATTTCTTACTAGGCTTTGTAGATCTCGTTACCGCTAATGGAGCGAGAAATATTATGTGGAATCAAAGGAGTGAGAGTTTGCAAGCTTGAAAGTGTTCTCCCCCCTCCAATTAATGTAAACATATTAATCACATTCTATACAGTACAATTTAAATTTAAATATCAATTATCTAGTTTAAATCATATAAATTTTTATCATTTTTTTCATCACCAAAATTTTAATTTTAAATTATATAAAATAATCAATTATAATAAAATTACACAAAAATATTAATTAATGTAAACTCAGTATTTATAAAATCAATTTAATAATTCTTACTAGATTATTTTCGAAAAGTAAAAAATTCAAATTAAATAATAAATTATTCATAATAGAAATTATTTAAATTAAATTATACAATTTTTTTTAATTACCAAATTATAATTTCAATTATGCCGAATATCCAAT
>NC_029776.3:76580336-76583761 GCF_000817695.3 Arachis duranensis | reverse complement strand
ATATCCAATAATAATAAAAATTATATAAAAATTTTAATTAATTTAAACTCTAACGGTTATGAAAATTACATATAACACTTAATTATTTTTAAGTTCAAAGTATCATAAAATTTTATTTAATTACTTTTAATAAAATAGTTTTCTTAAAATAAAATTCTTAACAAATATAATAAATTTAATTTTCCAAAAACTCGGGTTGTTATAGTATGCATATCAAATCCAGCTAAAATTTCATAATTTTTTGAGGACGTTACTTGTTGATTTTTTGGTTGAGAGTAAGTAAACTGGGTGAATTCAATTTCTGAAACTTGTTCAACATCACCACCATGTATAAGTGCATCTCATACATTAGTCGCATTTACAACATCATCAGAACCTGAGTTAGCAGTAATAGTATTAGCATTGGCATCTTTAGATTTTGTAATAACAGCTACTGTAGTAGCAACAAGTGCACTGGCAACATTATCTGTCTTCTTATGAGAGCAACTCTTTTTTGTGCGCCCTTTAGTACCACAATAAGTAGAAGTGAATTCTTTGTACTGTCTTTTCAGCTTGGTTGCAATTTTTTTAATTTTTTACCTTATAACTCTCATTCTTTATAAATTTAATCTTTCTTCCCTCTTAAATCGTGAATTCCCTCATAAAATCCATAAATTCCTGCTTAGTATTAAATTTCGTACCTACTTGAAGCTTTAATTCTCCAAATCGGCCACCATAAGAGAATATTGGGAACACATCATCAGTTTCATCTTCACTCAACTCCTCATTACAATTTGGGAGAGTTTTCAACACTTTATATTTCCACCAGTCATTTCCATCAGAGTTATCATGTACTAGATCATATGCATCATAAGCTCTTTGGTTGTCTTCTTTGTTATCCAATACTTGTAGTCAATCTATTTCTTCATCTGAATTTTCTACAACAAGTCTATCACCTTCCAACAATATTTTCTCTTTCGTCCAAGCAAAATCTGAAGCATTCTTAAACTTCATTTTCCTTAATCTTGCTCTAGATAGGCCACCATCAATATTTAAATCAGTGGAACTGTCATGTGGTTCAGGCCTATAAAGACTATCTTTTGCAGATTCATAGGAGTCACGGAAGTTTCTGCTACTGCTATCCTCAAGGACATTATCCTAGATTTTTACCACTTCTTCTACTAATCTAGTAGATGACTTGGTGACAGTATGAGTAGATTTGCTTGAAGTGAGTTTAAATGATTTGGATGGTAGTTTGGGAGCTAATTTGGTTGTAAACTTGGGTGGTGGTTTGGGTGCTACCTTAGAAGTGGGTTTGGATAGAAGTTTGGGTGTAAGCTTTGTTGTGGGCTTGGGTTGTGGTTTTATTTGGGTTGAAATTTTGGTTTGGGTTTGGATGGTGGTTTGGGTTGGGATATAAGGAATGGTTTAGGTTACGGTTGGGGTATGAAGGGTGGTTTAGGTTAAGGTTTAGGTTGGAATTTGGGTGGGGGTGGGGGTGGGAGCAGATTGAGGTGAGAGATTATATGCTTATTTAAGTAGGGCTTGAGGTGTGGACTTGGTTTGGGATTTGGTATAGGTTATAGTAAATTTAGGTGGTTCAATAATGATTTTTTAGAGGGCTTGGTAGTTGTACCATTGTTTGGACCAGGAATTAGGCTAGGTGTGATTCCTTTTGTAGCTTTGTCTTCTTTAGTAGCTGTTGGTGTCAACTCTATTATCTCAGATGCTTTCTCTACTAAAGGTTCAGAAACTCCTTGATCATAGTAAATGTATTGATAAGAAAATAAAGATGAAGAATAAAAGAAAATAAAAGCCACAACAAAAACACAAAAGGATAGATAAGGATTTTTTTACTAGACTTCTAATACGTTCTTAGCAACCTAAGTCATTGAAAAGATTTTTTCTACTAGACTTTCAAAGAACTTGTCCTTAATAACTTAGATCAGAAGACTAAAAATTGAAAAAACTAACACTAAAAAATTATCCTAGGTTGGATCCTTCAAATTTCTTCATGCAAAAAATAAAGCAAATCACTCACCTCACTTGAATAAGCATTAAAAATGTGCATACAGCAATTAAATTTTTATTGATCAAAAGTTATCTAAATTGTCTCACAAAAAGTATTTAAATAGACCCCAAACAGATTAGCCTAAATGATAAGATAAGATAACTTAATTTAAATCATATTTGATTTTATTAGATTAGATCAAATTGATTTAAATTTAAAATTTCTAAAAATACTACTAAGCAAATCAAAACTAAATTAAATCTTCTAACAAACCCTAATAACAAAACAAACTAATCATAGACATAATAAATTCAAAAACAAATGTTAAATTTGTATCTTCTACTGGACTTGAAAAATATTGTTGGGTTTCTTGCTGTCCTGACTTAGTCTAATGGATCTTATGAGTTGCTGTCATTTTAATAGTACTGTTTTTGAGACGAACTCTTGGTCTCTTTGATGTCCAAGACTAGTATGGTATAATTCCTCTAGTATTCAGATATTTGAATATGACAAGATTAGTCCTTTAGCTCTAAAATGCCAAAAATACCATCTTGAGCACGTATCATGTGCACTCTTTCATGGTTATTCTTTGCACAGGAGCATATCTCTAACAACTCTTTGTCATGGTGATGAGCAGATACTTTATACGCTTTTTGGGGGTAATTTCATGTAGATTTTAGCATGTTTTAATTAGTTTTTAGTAGAATATTATTAGTTTTTAGGCAAAAATCATATTTCTGGACTTTACTATGAGTTTGTGTGTTTTTTTTGTGATTTCAGGTATTTTCTGGCTGAAATTGAGGGAGCTGAGCAAAAATCTGAGTTAGGCTGAAAAAGGACTGCTGATGCTGTTGGATCCTGACCTCCCTGCACTCGGAATGAAATTTTTGGAGTTACAAAAGTTCAATTGACACGCTTTCAATTGGGTTGAAAAGTAGACATCCAGGGCTTTCCAGCAATATATAATAGTTCATACTTTGCGCGAAGATAGACGATGTAAACTGGCGTTCAACGCCAGTTCCATGTTGCAGTCTGGCGTCCAGTGCCAGAAACAAGTTACAAGTTGGAGTTCAACGCCAGAAACAGGTTACAACCTGGCGTTGAACGCCCAAAACAGCCCAGGCACGTGAGAAGCTTAAGTCTCAGCCTCAGCACACACCAAGTGGGCCTCAAAAATGGATTTCTGCACTATCTATCATAGTTTACTCATTTTTTGTAAACCTAGGTTATTAGTTTACTATTTAAATAACTTTTAGAGACTTAATTTGTATCTCATGACATTTTCAGATCTGAATTTTATACACTTTGACGGCATGAGTCTCTAAACTCCATTGTTGGGGGTGAGGAACTTTGCAGCGTCTCAATGAATTAATGCAATTGTTTCTATTTCTCCATTCAAACGTGTGTGTGTTTCTATCTAAGATGTTCATTCGCG
>NC_029776.3:76578886-76580150 GCF_000817695.3 Arachis duranensis | reverse complement strand
CAGAAAGTATAACCTTGTCTGTGGTATTCCAAGTAGGATTCCGGAATTGAATGACTGTGACGAGCTTCAAAACTCGCGATTGCTGGGCGTGATGACAAACGCAAAAGGATCAATAGATCCTATTCCAACATGATCGAGAACCAACAGCTGATTAGCCGTGCTGTGACAGAGCATCTAGACCGTTTTCACTGAGAGGATGGGAAGTAGCCACTGACGATGGTGACACCCTACATACAGCTTACCATGGATGGAACTTTACAAACAATTGAGTTGAATATTACATTGCAGAAATTCAGAGGACAAAGCATCTCCAAAACTCCAACATATTCTTCAACAAAGCATCTCCAAAACTCCAATATATTCTCCATTAATAAAGTAACAATTACTTATTCCAAACACTTTTACTTCTTACAATTAAATCCAAATAATCTTATTGGCATCCTGACTAAGATTAATAAAATAAACATAGCTTGCTTCAAACCAATAATCTCCGTGGAATCGACCCTTACTCATGTAAGGTATTACTTGGATGACCCAGTGCACTTGCTGGTCAGTTGTACAGATTGCAAATTCGTGCACCAAGTTTTTGGCGCTGTTGCCGGGGATTATTCGAGTTTGAACAACTAAAGGTTTATTTTGTTGCTTAGATTAGGAATAATTTATTTTTGTTGTTATAGAGTCATTAAATTCTGAGTCCTTTATTCTCTTTTCAAAAATTTTTCAAAAATATATTATTTTTCTTTATCAATTTCTAATTTTCGTGAGTTTAGTGTCTTGTTCTAAGTTTGGTGTCAATTGCATGTTTTTCTTTGTCTTGTTCTGTGTCTTTTCTTGTTTTTCTTGTGCTTTTTCAAAACATTAGTTTTCAAAAAAATTATTCTTATCTATGAAAATAATACATCTTTAAAACATGTTATATTTATAGCTCAGTTGGCTAGAGCGTTGGCTTATGTTCTTGGCAATTGGGTATCTTCTTTTTAAAAAACTTTTTCAAAAATAATTTTTCTTTGATTAAATCTTGTGCCAAATATTAAGTTTGGTGTTCTCTTGTTAATTTTCTTTAATTTTCAAAAATTTTAATTTGATTTTCTAAAAATTTTAAGTTTGGTGTTCTTTCTTTTGTTCTTGGTGTTCTTGTGAGTCTTCAAGGTGTTCTTGAGTCTTCCTTGTGTTATGATCTTAAAATTTTTAAGTTTAGTGTTCTTTAGTGTTTTCCCTCCAAAATTTTCGAAAATAAGGAGCATTAGATCTAAAAATTTTAAGT
>NC_029776.3:76577402-76578876 GCF_000817695.3 Arachis duranensis | reverse complement strand
TTTTTTATTTTATTTTATTTTATTATTTCAAAAATCAATTTTCTTTATATAATAAATTAAATAAAATAGACAATATCAACATCTACACCATTTCCCTTGCTCCATCATGGAACTATGTGGAAATGAACGGTCCAGGAGGACTCTGGGGTCATATGCTAACCCCACTACTGCTTCATATGGGAGTAGTATCTGTATACCCTCCATTGGAGTTAGTAGCTTTGAGTTGAATCCTCAGCTCATTATCATGGTGCAACAAAGTTGCCAGTATTCCGGTCTTCCACATGAAGAACCTACAGAGTTTCTGGCACAATTTTTACAAATTGCTGACACAGTGCATGATAAGGAAGTAGATCAGGATGTCTACAGATTACTACTGTTTTCATTTGCTGTAAAAGATCAAGCTAAGAGGTGGTTAAATAACCAACCTAAGAACAGCATAAAGACATGGAAACAGCTATCAGAAAAATTCTTGAATCACTATTTTCCTCCAAAACGGATGACACAGCTTAGGCTAAGCATCTAACGCTTCAAACAAGGAGATAATGAATCCCTTTATGATGCCTGGGAGAGATACAGAGAGATGCTAAGAAAATGCCCCTCTGAGATGTTTTCAGAGTGGGCGCAATTAGACATCTGCTACTATGGGCTTACAGAAAAAGCTCATATTTCTCTAGATCACTCAGCTGGTGGATCTATACATATGAGAAAAACAATTGAAGAAGCTCAAGGGCTTATTGATACAGTTGCCAGAAATCAGCATCTGTACCTAAGCAGTGAATCTTCCATGAAAGAAGAAGCTAAAACAGTAACTGCTGAACTCAGTGCTGTAGATCAAGCTAATGAATTCAATCAGCAATTAGACTTTCTAACTTCGCAGCTAGCCGAATTCAAGGAAATACTACAGGAAACAAGAACGGCTAACAGGAATATGGAAGTACAGTTAAAGCAAACAGAAAAGCAACTGTCAAAACAAATAACAGAAGAATGCCAAGCAGTTCAATTAAGAAGTGGGAAAACATTAAATACCTCACTTCAAAGCAGCAGGTGGGAAAACAATAAATACTTCAGTTCAAAGTAGCAGGAAGCCAAGAAATGAACAAATAGCTACTCAAAATCCCTCTGAGGACAATCAGAGCCCAGAGAGGAATAATGCTGGCGCTGAACGCTCAGACCATGCTCATTCTTGGCGTTCAACGCCAGAAACAAGCATGAATCCGGTGTTGAACGCCCAAGGGGAGCACAATTCTGGCGTTCAGACGCCAGTAACAGATAAGGAGTTGGCGTCTAACGCCACTCCAGCTTCTACCCCTGGCATTCAAACGCCAGTGGGGGATCAGTCACATACAAGTGCTGATAACAACCCTTCTAAAAAGGCTTCCCAACCCACTTATGTAGGTAATAAACCTGCAGCAACTAAGGTTGAGGAATACAAAGCCAAAATGCCTTATCCTCAAAAACTCCGCCAAGCGGAACA
>NC_029776.3:76576225-76577051 GCF_000817695.3 Arachis duranensis | reverse complement strand
CTTGGGGCAAGTATCAACCTAATACCTGCATTTATTATCACAAAGCTTGGTTTGACTGAAGAAGTCAAACCAACTCGGATATGTCTTCAACTTGCTGATGGCTCCATTAAATACCCATCAGGCGTGATTGAAGACATGATTGTCAAGGTTGGGCCATTTGCCTTTCCTACTGACTTTGTGGTGCTGGAAATGGAGGAACACAAGAGTGCAACTCTCATTCTAGGAAGACCTTTCCTAGCAACTGGCCGAACCCTCATTGACGTCCAAAAAGGGGAAGTAACCCTGAGAGTCAATGAGGAGGAGTTCAAGTTGACTGTTGTCAAAGCCATGCAACATCCAGACACCCCAAATGACTGCATGAGTGTTGATATCATTGACTCTCTGGTAAGAGAGGTCAATATGGCTGAGAGTCTGGAATCAGAGCTAGAGGACATCTTTAAAGATGTTCAGCCTGATTTGGAAGAATCAGAGAGAATAATAGAACCTCTGAAAATCCCTCAGGAAGAGGAGAAACCTCCCAAACCCGAGCTCAAACCATTACCACCATCCCTAAAATATACATTTTTGGGAGAAGATGATACCTTTCCTGTAATCATAAGCTCTACCTTAGAGCCACAGGAAGAGGAAGCACTAATTCAAGTGCTAAGGACACACAAGACAGCTCTTGGGTGGTCCATCAGTGATCTTAAAGGCATTAGCCCAGCCAGATGCATGCACAAGATCCTATTGGAGGGTGACGCCAAGCCAGTGGTCCAACCACAAAGGCGGCTGAACCCAGCCATGAAGGAAGTTGTGCAGAAGGAGGTCACTAAATTACTAGAGGCTG
>NC_029776.3:76574507-76576009 GCF_000817695.3 Arachis duranensis | reverse complement strand
AATGTTAAGGCAATCAGAAGCTTTCTGGGGCATGCAGGATTCTATAGGAGGTTTATAAAAGATTTTTCAAAAATCGCCAAACCTCTGAGCAACCTGCTAGCTGCTGACACGCCATTTATCTTTGATAAAGAGTGTATGCAGGCATTTGAGACTCTGAAAGCTAAATTGGTCACAGCACCAATCATCTCTGCACCAAACTGGACATTGCCATTTGAACTAATGTGTGATGCCAGTGACCATGCCATTGGTGCAGTGTTGGGATAGAGGCATGACAAGCTTCTGCACGTCATTTACTATGCTAGTCGTATTTTAAATGATGCACAGAAGAATTACACAACTACAGAAAAAGAGCTGCTTGCAGTGGTTTACGCCATTGACAAATTCAGATCTTACAGTGGTTTACGCCATTGACAAGTTTAGATCCTATTTAGTAGGATCAAAAGTGATTGTGTACACTGACCATGCTGCTCTTAAATACCTGCTCACAAAGCAGGATTCAAAACCCATACTTATAAGATGGGTGTTGCTTCTGCAAGAGTTTGATATAGAAATAAGAGACAAAAAAGGGACAGAGAATCAGGTAGCAGACAACTTGTCCCGAATAGAACCAATAGAAGGGGCGTCCATCCCTCTTACTGAGATTTCTGAAAACTTTCCGGATGAGCAACTCTTTGCCATCCAGGAAGTGCCATGGTTTGCAGACATTGCAAACTACAAGGCAGTGAGATTCATACCCAAAGAATACAGTAGGCAGTAATCAAAGAAGCTGATCACGGATGCAAAGTATTATCTTTGGGATGAGCCGTATCTCTTTAAGAGATGTGCAGACGGAGTAATCCGTAGATGTGTGCCTAAAGAAGAAGCGCAGAAGATTCTATGGCATTGCCATGGATCCCAGTATGGAGGACATTTTGGAAGTGAACGAACAGCCACAAGAGTCTTCCAATGTGACTTCTACTGGCCTACTCTCTATAAAGATTCCCGAGTGTTTGTACTTAATTGTGATAGTTGCCAAAGATCTGGTAATCTGCCTCACAGTGATGCCATGCCTCAACAAGGGATCTTGGAGATTGAGTTGTTTGATGTATGGGGTATTGACTTCATGGGACCTTTCCCACCATCATACTCAAACACTTATATTCTGGTGGCAGTGGATTATGTATCCAAATGGGTGGAAGCTATTGCAACACCTACTAATGACACTATAACAGTGTTAAAATTCCTCCAGAAACACATCTTCAGCAGATTTGGTACCCCTAGAGTATTAATCAGTGATGGGGGCACTTATTTTTGCAATAAACAGCTTTACTCTGCTTTGGTTCGTTATGGAATTAGCCACAGGGTAGCTGATGAGCGGATATTTTATACGCTTTTTGGGGGTAATTTCATGTAGATTTTAGTATGTTTTAATTATTTTTTAGTAGAATTTTATTAGTTTTTAGGCAAAAATCATATTTCTGGACTTTACTATGAGTTTGTGTGTTTTTCTGTGATTTCAGGTA
>NC_029776.3:76566393-76570365 GCF_000817695.3 Arachis duranensis | reverse complement strand
TTTTCACTGAGAGGATGGGAAGTAGCCATTGACAACGGTGACACCCTACATAGAGCTTCTTCCATAGAATGGGTTTTGCGTGTGGAGAAGGATTTCAAGGCATTGCAGAAATTCAGAGGACAAAGCATCTCCAAAACTCCAACATATTTCCCATTACTACACAACAAGTAACGATTTTATTCTCTTTTATTTTTCCAATCTAATAATTCCAACTGATAATTTTGATTGACATCCTGACTAAGAATAATAAAATAAATATAGCTTGCTTCAAACCAACAATCTCCGTGGGATTCGACCCTTACTCATGTAAGGTATTACTTGGACGACCCAGTGCACTTGCTGGTTAGTTGTGCGGATTGCAAAAGGTGTTATTGCAATTTCGTGCACCAAGTTTTTGGCGCCGTTGCCAGGGATTGTTCGAGTTTGAACAACTAAAGGTTTATTTTATTTCTTAGATTAGGAAGATTTTGGTAATTGGGTCAGAGTCTTTTATTTTCTTTTCAAAAATATTATTTTTCTTTATTAATTTTTAATTTCTCTTTGAGTCTAGTGCCTTATTCTAAGTTTGGTGTTAATTGCATATTTTGTATTTTTCTTTAAAATTTTCGTATTAGTGTCTTTGTTCTTCATTGATCTTCAAGTTGTTCTTGTTTATTTTGCTTGTTTGATCTTGAGTTTTTTTTTTCTTGTCTTGTGTCTTTTCTGGTTTTTCTTGTGCTTTTTCAAAACATTAACTTTCAAAAATTTTTACTTTTATCCATAAATATAATACACTTTTTTTTAGTCAACATTGAAGTTGCTGCCCAATTGGCTGGAGCTTTAGTAGTTGTTCTTCATAATTGGGTATCTTCTTTGGAATCTTTTTCAAAAATAATTTTTCTTTTATTGAATCTTGTGCCAAACTCTAAGTTTGGTGTTTTCTTGTTAAGTTTTCTTTAATTTTCGAAAATTTGTCTTGGTTTTCTAAAAATTTTAAGTTTGGTGTTCTTTCTTTTGTTCTTAGTGTTCTTGTGAATCTTCAAGGTGTTCTTGAGTCTTTCTTGTGTTTTGATCTTAAAATTTTTAAGTTTGGTGTTCCTTGGTGTTTTCCCTCCAAAACTTTCGAAAATAAGGAGCATTGGATCTAAAAATTTTACGTCTTGTGTCTTTTGTGTGTTTTTCTCTTTCATCAAAAAAAATTTTCAAAATTCAAAAAAAAATATCCTTCCTAACTAATTTTAAACTATTTTTTTCGAAAATTTTATATAAAAATTCAGATTTCAATTTCAAAATATTTTCAATTTCTTTTATTTGTTTCGTTTCTATTTTATTTTATAAATTAAAATTATTATAAAATAAATAATATCAACATACATATCATCTCTTTTATTCCATCATGGAATTAAGTGGGAATGAACAGTCCAGGAGGACTCTGAGGTCATATGCTAACCCCACTACTGCTTCATATGGGAGTAGTATCTGTATACCCTCCATTGGAGTTAGTAGCTTTGAGTTGAATCCTCAGCTCATTATCATGGTGCAGCAAAACTGCCAGTATTCTGGTCTTCCACATGAAGAACCTACAGAGTTTCTGGCACAATTTTTACAATTTGTTGACACAGTGCATGATAACGAAGTAGATCAGGATGTCTACAGATTATTACTGTTTCCATTTGCTGTAAAAGATCAAGCTAAGAGGTGGTTAAATAACCAGCTTAAGAACAGCATAAAAACATGGAAACAGCTGTCAGAAAAATTCCTGAATCACTATTTCCCTCCAAAACGGATGACACAGCTAAGGCTAAGCATTCAAGGCTTGAAACAAGGAGATAATGAATCCCTTTATGATGCCTGGGAGAGATATAGAGAGATGCTAAGAAAATGCCCTCTGAAATGTTTTCAGAGTTGGTGCAATTAGACATCTTCTACTATGGGCTTACAGAAAAAGCTCATATTTCTCTAGACCACTCAGCTGGTGGATCTATACATATGAGAAAAACAATTGAAGAAGCTCAAGAGCTTATTGATACAGTTGCCAGAAATCAACATCTGTACCTAAGCAGTGGATCTTCCATAAAAGAAGAAGCTAAAACAGTAACTGATGAACTCAGTCCTGTAGATCAGGCCAATGAATTCAATCAGCAATTAGAATTTCTAACCAAGCAGCTTGCCGAACTCAAGGAAATACTACAGGAAACAAGAATGGCTAACTGGAATATAGAAGTACAATTAAAGCAAACAGAAAGGCAACTGTCAAAACAAATAGCAGAAGAATGCCGAACAGTTCAATTAAGAAGTGGGAAAACATTAAATACCTCACTTCAAAGTAGCAGGAAGCCAAGAAATGAACAAATGACTACTCAAAATCCCTCAGAGGACAATCAGAGCCCAAAGAGGAATAAGGCTGGCGCTGAACGCCCAGACCATGCTCATTTCTGGCGTTCAACGCCAGAAACAAGCATGAATCTGGCGTTGAACGCCCAAAGGGAGCATAGTTCTAGCGTTCAGACGCCAATAACAAATGAGGAGTTGGTGTTTAACGCCAATCCAGCTTCCACCCCTGGCATTCAAACGCTAGTGGGAAATCAGTCACATACAAGTGCTGATAACAACCCTTCTAAAAAGGCTTCCCAACCAACTTCTGTAGGTAATAAACCTGCAGCAACTAAGGTTGAGGAATATAAAGCCAAAATGCCTTATCCTTAAAAACTCCGCCAAGCGGAGCAGGATAAGCAATTTGCTCGCTTTGCAGACTATCTCAGAACTCTTGAAATAAAGATTCCGTTTGCAGAAGCACTTGAGCAAATACCTTCCTATGCTAAGTTCATGAAAGAGATCTTAAGTCATAAGAAGGATTGGAGGGAGACTGAGAAAGTTTACCTCACTAAAGAATACAGTGCAGTCATTCTGAAAAGCTTACCTGAGAAGCTTAAAGATCCCGGGAGCTTTATGATACCATGCACATTAGAGGGTACTTGTACCAAGCAAGCTTTATGTGATCTTGGGGAAAGTATCAACCTAATACCTGCATCTACTATCAGAAAGCTTGGTTTGACTGAAGAAATCAAACCAACCAGAATATGTCTTCAACTTGCTGATGGCTCCATTAAATATCCATCAGGCGTGATTGAAGACATGATTGTCAAGGTTGGGCCATTTGCCTTTCCTACTGACTTTGTGGTGCTAGAAATAGAGGAGCAGAAGAGTGCAACTCTCATTCTAGGAAGACCTTTCCTAGCAACTGGCCGAACCCTCATTGATGTCCAAAAAGGGGAAGTAACCTTGAGAGTCATTGAGGAGGAGTTTAAGTTAAACGTTTTCAAAGCCATGCAACATCCAGACACCCCAAATGACTGCATGAGTGTTGATATTATTGACTCTCTGGTAAGAGAGGTCAATATGGCTGAGAGTCTCGAATCAGAGCTAGAGGACATCTTTAAAGATGTTCAGCCTGATTTGGAGGAATCAGAGAAGATAATAGAACCTCTGAAAATCCCTCAAGAAGAGGAGAAACCTCCAAAACCTGAACTCAAACCATTACCACCATCCCTGAAATATGCATTTCGGGGAGAAGGTGATACTTTTCCTGTAATCATAAGCTCTACCTTAGAGTCACAGGAAGAGGAAGCACTAATTCAAGTGCTAAGGACACACAAGACAGCTCTTGGGTGGTCCATCAGTGATCTCAAGGGCATTAGCCCAGCCAGATGCATGCACAAAATCTTACTGGAGGATGACGCCAAACCAGTGGTTCAACCACAAAGGCGGCTGAATTCAGCCATGAAAGAAGTGGTGCAGAAAGAGGCCACTAAATTACTAGAGGCTGGGATTATTTATCCTATTTCTCACAGCCCCTGGGTGAGCCCTGTCCAAGTTGTCCCTAAAAAGGGAGGCATGACAGTGGTTCATAATGAAAAAAATGAACTGGTTCCTACAAGAACAGTTACAGGGTGGCGTATGTGTATTGATTATAGAAGGCTCAATACAGCCACC
>NC_029776.3:76564938-76566205 GCF_000817695.3 Arachis duranensis | reverse complement strand
TGCCCATCTGGAGTATTTGCATACAGAAGGATGCCATTTGGTCTGTGCAATGCACCTGCAACCTTTCAGAGGTGCATGCTCTCAATTTTCTCTGATATGGTGAAAAAATTTCTGGAAGTCTTCATGGATGACTTTTCAGTATTTGGAGACTCATTCAGCTCCTGCCTTAACCATTTAGCACTTGTTCTAAAGAGATGCCAAGAGACTAACCTGGTTTTAAACTAGGAAAAATGCCACTTTATGGTGACTGAAGGAATTGTCCTTGGGCACAAAATTTTGAACAAGGGAATAGAGGTGGATCAAGCTAAGGAAGAAGTAATTGAAAAATTGCCACCACCTGCTAATGTTAAGGCAATCAGAAGCTTTCTGGGGCATGCAGGATTCTATAGGAGGTTTATAAAGGATTTTTCAAAAATCGCCAAACCTCTGAGCAACCTGCAAGCTGCTTGGTGCATGAAATTGCCTAAATGATGCACAGAAGAATTACATAACCACAGAAAAAGAGCTACTTGCAGTGGTTTACGCCATTGACAAATTCAGATCCTATTTAGTAGGATCAAAAGTGATTGTGTACACTGATCATGCTGCTCTTAAATATCTACTCACAAAGCAGGATTCAAAACCTAGACTCATCAGATGGGTGTTGCTTCTGCAAGAGTTTGATATAGAAATAAGAGACAGGAAAGGGACAGAGAATCAAGTAGCAGATCACCTGTCCCGAATAGAACCAGTAGAAGGGGCGTCCCTCCCTTTCACTGAGATCTCTGAAACTTTTCCAGATGAGCAACTCTTTGCCATCCAGGAAGTGCCATGGTTTGCAGACATTGCAAACTACAAGGCAGTGAGATTCATACCCAAAGAGTACAGTAGGCTGCAATCAAAGAAATTGATCACAGATGCGAAATACTATCTTTGGGATGAACCATATCTCTTCAAGAGATGTGCAGACGGAGTAATCCGTAGATGTGTGCCTAAGGAAGAAGCGCAGAAAATTCTATGGCACTGCCATGGATCACAGTATGGAGGACATTTTGGAGGCGAGCGAACAGCCACAAGAGTCCTCCAATGTGGCTTCTACTGGCCTACTCTCTATAAAGATTCCCGAGTGTTTGTACTTAATTGTGATAGTTGCCAAAGATATGGCAATCTGCCTCACAGTTATGCCATGCCTCAACAAGGGATCTTGGAGATTGAGTTGTTTGATGTATGGGGCATTGACTTCATGGGACCTTTCCCACCATCATACTCAAACACTTATATTCTGGTG
>NC_029776.3:76561613-76563912 GCF_000817695.3 Arachis duranensis | reverse complement strand
GCCAGAAAGAAGCACCTTCTGGGCATTTAACGCCAGAACCACAGCATCCTGGGCGTTTAGAAAAATGCCCAGTGACAAAGGACTTCCTGGCGTTCAACGCCAGAAAGAAGCAGCAGCTGGGCGTTGAACGCCCAGGAGAAGCATCAATTGGGCGTTAAACGCCAGGATGGTGGGGAGGAGGTAAAATTCGTTTTTCTTCAAAAATTTTCTAATTTTTATGTTTTAATTCGTGATTTCTTGCATAAACATGTTTCCAAATATCATCCTTCAATTTCAAAAATTTTAATCCTAATTTCTAAAATCTCTAATTTCTGAAATCCCTACTTCAAAGATTTTACATGCATCTTAATCCATAAAGACAATTGATTTTCAATCCAATCCAACTCTTTTTCCAATTTCTTTTCAAACTTCTTTATCTTTTAAAATCTTTTTCAAATTATATATTTCAAATTTATTTTTAAAACTCATTCATATCTTTTTTAAATTATATCCTTTTCTTATCATGTTTATCTTTTATAAATCATATCTTTTATCTTATATCTTTTTCTTATTTTCGAATACCCACCCCTATCGTATATCTTTTTCTTATTTTCGAATTCCCACCCCCTCCCTTTATAACCACTTTCGGCGCCCCTCTCACCATCTACCATTCCACACTTGCTCTCCTCCTATTCCCCTTCTCTCTTTTCTTTTGCTTGAGGACAAGCAAACCTCTAAGTTTGGTGTGCTTATCCGTGATCACAAAAACAACATACTCACTTAAGATCATGGCTCCTAAAGGAAAGCAAACCGCCCCAAAAGGAAAGAAAGAAAGCACTCCAAAGCCACTTTGGAATCAAGGGAAGTTCTTAACTAAAGAACATTCAGACCATTACTACAAGATAATGAGTCACAGATCAGTGATCCCGGAAGTTAAATTACCTGAAGGAGGATGAATATCCGGAGATCCAAGAGAAAATTTGAAACAGGAACTGGGAAATCCCAGCCAATTCTGAAACGAAAGTGGGAAGAAACATGGTTCAGGAGTTCTATGCTAATCTATGGCAGACAGACACGCAA
The DNA here is from genome assembly GCF_000817695.3 of Arachis duranensis. Lineage (NCBI taxonomy): Eukaryota > Viridiplantae > Streptophyta > Magnoliopsida > Fabales > Fabaceae > Arachis > Arachis duranensis. The sequence continues at coordinate 76,562,853 of NC_029776.3, read as the reverse complement.
AGAATAATTGGAGCTGCTCTCTATGACCATCGGACCTTAGTCAGAGGAAAGATTGTTCATATCCATCCTGACAAAATCAGGGAGATCTTTAAGCTCCCTCAACTGAAAGATGACCCAGACTCCTTTAATAGGAGAATAATAAGGGTAAATAAAGGTCTGGATAAGATTCTAGAGGATATATGCATCCCTGAAGCCAGGTGGACCACCAGCACGACTGGCATCCCAAATCAACTCAAAAGATAAGATCTCAAACCAGTAGCCAGAGGCTGGCTGGATTTCATTGGGCGTTCCATATTGCCCACCAGCAACCGTTCTGAAGTTACCATTAACAGAGCAGTAATGATTCACTGCATCATGTTGGGAAAAGAAGTAGAAGTCCATCAACTGATCTCGTGTGAACTATACAAAATAGCAAACAGGAATTCCAAGGATGCCAGATTGGCCTATCCAAGCTTAATTTCTATGCTCTGCAGAGATGTCAGAGTGAAGATGGGAATAACAGAGTATATCTCAGTTGAAAGGCCAATCACTAGAATATCAATGGACAGACAACAGCTGCAGGATGATCCAATCAAGAGGAGAGCACAGGAAGTCCTCCCAGAACTTCTTCAATTCGAATATTGGGAACATATTAAAGCATCTATTTCCAAACTACAAGAAGCTATGAACCAAATAAAGGAAGAACAGAACAATCAAAGCAGCATGCTCTGCAAACTGCTTAAGGAACAAGAAGAGCAAGGGCGTGATTTAAGGGAGTTGAAGCGCCAGAAATTAATCATCGAAGGACCAAGCATCCCACAGATCGGAGGAACATCTACTTCTCAAAATACAGGTTGTTGAGTTCTAATTTTAGCTTTAATTCTGTGATAGTGTTATTATAGAAATTTACCTTAGAAGATATATAGTAGTGTAATTAGTATGTCTATTCTGGTCTTATTTCCAATTAAGTTATAATTTATTTTTTCCTCATCATCTCAAAAAAAATTTACAAGAAATCATTGGATCAAGAAAAGGAATAAGAGCCAACAGCCCTTAAAACAAAAAGGCAAGGGTGAAAAGGATCCAAGGCTTTGAGCATCAGTGGGTAGGAGGGCCTAAGGAGATAGTTCCAGGCCTAAGCGGCTAAATCAAGCTGTCCCTAACCATGTGCTTGTGGCAAGCAGGTCCAAGTTAAAAACTTGAGACTGAGTGGTTAAAGTCGTGATCCAAGGCAAAAAGAGTGTGCTTAAGAGCTCTGGAC
>NC_029776.3:76559080-76561539 GCF_000817695.3 Arachis duranensis | reverse complement strand
AAAGGTTCACCTAGTCATGTGTCTGTGGCATTTATGTATCCGGTGGTAATACTGGAAAACAAAGTGCTTAGGGCCACGGCCAAGACTCATAAAAGTAACTGTGTTCAAGAATCAACATACTGCACTAGGAGAATCAATAATACTATCTGAATTCTGAGTTCCTATGGATGCCAATCATTCTGAATTTCAAAGGATAAAGGGAGATGCCAAAACTGTTCAGAAACAAAAAGCTACAAGCCCCGCTCATCTAATAAGAATTTGAGCTTTATTTAAAACTCTAAAATATTATTACTTCTTACTTTCTGTTAAAACCTATTTTATTTATCTAGTTGCTTGAGGACAAGCAATAGTTTAAGTTTGGTGTTGTGATGAGCGGATATTTATTTATTCTTTCTTGATAACCGAGCTCAACAAAACGTGGTTGATGAGCGGATAATTTATACGCTTTTTGGCATTGTTTTTAGGTAGTTTTTAGTAAGTTCAAGCTACTTTTAGGGATGTTTTCGTTAGTTTTTATGTTAAATTCACATTTTTGGACTTTACTATGAGTTTGTGTGTTTTTCTGTGATTTCAGGTAAATTCTGGCTAAAATTGAGGAAGCTGAGCAAAAATCTGAGTTAGGCTGAAAAAGGACTGCTGATGCTGTTGGATCCTGACCTCCCTGCACTCGAAATGGAGTTTTTGAAGCTACAAGAGTCCAATTGGCGCGCTCTCAACGGCGTTGGAAAGTAGACATCCAGGGCTTTCAGGCAATATATAATAGTCCATACCTTGCGCGAAGATAGACGACGTAACTTGGCGTTGAACGCCAAGTACATGCTGCTGTCTGGAGTTAAACGCCAGAAACACGTCATGATCCGGAGTTGAACGCCCAAAACACGTTATAACTTGGAGTTTAACTCCAAGTAAAGCCTCAGCACGTGGATAGCTTTAGTCTCAGCCCCAGCACATACCAAGTGGACCCCAGAAGTGGATTTCTGCACCAATTATCTTAGTTTGCTCATATTCTGTAAACCTAGGTTACTAGTTTACTATTTAAACAACTTTTAGAGACTTATCTTGTACCTCATGACATTTTCAGATCTGAATTACATACTTTTTGACGGCATGAGTCTCTAAACTCCATTGTTGGGGGTGAGGAGCTCTGCAGCATCTCGATGAATTAACGCAATTGTTTCTATTTCACTCAAACATGTGTGTGTTCCTATCTAAGATGTTCATTTGCGCTTAATTGTGAAGGAGGTGATGATCCGTGACACTCATCACCTCCTTCAATCTATGAACGTGTGCCTAACAAACACCTCCGTTCTACATCAGACTGAATGAACTTCTCTTAGATTCCTTAATCAGAATCTCCGCGGTATAAGCTAGAATTGATGGCGGCCACTCTTGAGGATCCGGAAGGTCTAAACCTTGTCTGTGGTATTCCGGGTAGGATTCAAGGATTGAATGGCTGTGACGCGCTTCAAACTCGCGATTGTTGGGCGTGATGATAAACGCAAAAGGATCAATGGATCCTATTCCAACATGATCGAGAACCGACAGCTGATTAGTCGTGCTGTGACAGAGCATCTGGAACGTTTTCACTGAGAGGATGGGAAGTAGCCATTGACAATGGTGACACCCTACATACAGCTTGCCGTAGACGTGCTTTACAAACAATTGAGTTGAATATTGCATTGCAGAAATTCAGAGGACAAAGCATCTCCAAAACACCAACATATTTCCCATTACTGCACAACAAGTAACGATTTTATTCTCTTTTATTTTTCCAATCTAATAATTCCAACTGATAATTTTGATTGACATCCTGACTAAGAATAATAAAATAAATATAGCTTGCTTCAAACCAACAATCTCCGTGGGATTCGACCCTTACTCACGTAAGGTATTACTTGGACGACCCAGTGCACTTGCTGGTTAGTTGTGCGGATTGCAAAAGGTGTTATTGCAATTTCGTGCACCAGTAGCCACTCCATATCATCCGCAGACAAATCGGCAAGCTGAAGTCTCTAACAGAGAACTTAAAAGAATCCTGGAACGGACTGTAATTAACCGTAGAAAGGATTAGGCAAGAAGCTTAGATGATGCTCTGTGGGCATACAGAACAGCATTCAAGACCCCTATAGGGACCTCTCCATACCAGCTTGTGTATGAAAAGGCATGTCACTTGCCAGTGGAACTGGAACATAAGACCTATTGGGTAACCAGATTCCTGAACCTTGATGCCAAGTTAGCTGGAGAAAAACGATTGCTTCAGTTAAATGAGCTAGAGGAATTTAGACTCAATGCTTTCGAGAATGCAAAAATTTACAAAGAGAAAGCAAAAAGATGGCATGATAAGAAATTATCATCCAGAGTCTTTGAGCCGGGGCAGAAAGTTCTGCTATTTAATTCTAGGCTCAAATTATTCCCCGGGAAATTAAAATCCCGGTGGAGAGGTCCATATGTAATTACAA
>NC_029776.3:76557087-76558966 GCF_000817695.3 Arachis duranensis | reverse complement strand
AACATTATCTTGAAAGCAATTTTGAGCAAGAATGCTCAAAACTGAGACTTAATTAAAGCTCAGTAATAGTCCAACTAACGACATTAAAGAAGCGCTTGCTGGGAGGCAACCCAGCCATTCACAAAATTTAATTTTATTTGTTTTTGTTAATTAATTGATTTTTACAGGTATATGTCAAAGTATCTTCAAGGTAAAAAAAAAGCAATTGATTGAATTTACAGAGTTACAGGAGAATTTGGAAGCTCACTGGCGTGAAAAAGCCAGTAAGAAATGTTTTGGGCGTTGAACGCCCAAAAGAAGCATCCACTCGGCGTTCAACGCAGTAAGGATAGCCTTCTGGGCGTTTAACGCCAGAATTACAGCATCCTGGGCGTTTAGAAAAACGCCCAGTGACAAAGGACTACCTGGCGTTCAACGCCAGAAAGAAGCAACAGCTGGGCGTTGAATGCCCAGGAGAAGCAGCAATTGGGCGTTAAACGCCCAAAACATGCAGCATTTGGGCGTTTAACGCCAGGATGGTGGGGAGGAGGTAAAATTCATTTTTCTTTACAAATTTTCCAAATTTTTGTGTTTCAAATCATGATTTCTTGCATAAACATGTTTCAAAATGTCCTCCTTCAAATCAAAATAGTTTTCTAAGAACCCTAATTTCTAAAATCCCTTTTTCAAAAATAATATAGCTTCATACATAAACATAAACCTTTTTCCAATCCAATCCAACTCTTTTTCCAATTTTTTAAAAAACTTAATTATCTTTTAAAATCTTTTTCAAATTAAAAATTTCAAATTTATATCATTCATATCATTTTAAATTATATCATTTTCTTATCATATTTATCTTTTATAAATCATATCTTTTATCTTATATCTTTCATCTTGTTGCTCAGATTAGGTAATTTTCTTTTCAAAAATTTTTCAAAAATCTTCATCTTGTTGCTCAGATTAGGTAATTTTCTTTTCAAAAATTTTTCAAAAATCTTTTTCAAAATTTTTCTTTTCTTTTTCGTTTTTCCAAATTTTATTTTCGAAAAATATAATAAAAATACAAAAAAATCATAAAATCATAAAAATAAAAAATATTTTGTGTTTCTTATAAAATCATAAAAATCAAAAATATTTTGTGTTTCTTGTTTGAGTCTTGAGTCAATTTTTAAGTTTGGTGTCAATTGCATGTTTTTAAAATTTATGCATTATTTTCGAAAATTCCATGCATTCATAGTGTTCTTCATGATCTTTAAGTTGTTCTTGACAAGTCTTCTTGTTTGATCTTGATGTTTTCTTGTTTTGTGTTGTTTGTTGTTTTTCATATGCATTTTTCATTTGTTAGAGTCCATGCATTAAAGATTTCTAAGTTTGGTGTCTTGCATGTCTTCTTTGCATCAAAATTTTTTTAAAAATATATTCTTGATGTTCATCATGATCTTCAAAGTGTTCTTGGTGTTCATCTTGACATTCATAGTGTTCTTGCATGCATTCCTTGTTTTGATCCAAAAAGAAAAGAGAAAAACACAATTATGACGTTTTAATTTTAATTGTTTTTCACTCTCATAATTAAAATTTCAAAAATCAAAAAAATATCTTTTCCTTATTTCCCTCCAAATTTTCGAAATTTTGGGTTGACTTGGTCAAAAATTTTTAAAATTAGTTGTTTCTTACAAGTCAAGTCAACATTTCAATTTTAAAAATCTTATCTTTTTAAATTCTTTTTCAAATTATTTTCAAAATCTTTTTTCTTATCTTTATATCAAATTTTCAAAAACTCACTAACAATTAATGTGATTGATTCAAAAATTTGAAATTTGTTACTTTCTTGTTAAGAAAGGTTCAATCTTTAAAGTTCTAGAATCTTATCTTGTAGTTTCTTGTTAGTGAAGTAAGT
>NC_029776.3:76555235-76556809 GCF_000817695.3 Arachis duranensis | reverse complement strand
TTTTTCAAAAATTTTATCTTTTTCAAAATTTGATTTTAAAATATCTTATCTAACCTCTTATCTTCTTATCTTTTCAAATTTGATTTTAATATCTTTTTCAACTAACTCTTTGACTTTGTGTTTGTTTCTTATCTTTTTCAAAACCACCTAACAACTTTTCCCTCTCTAATTTTCGAAAATACCTCATCTCTTTTTCAAAAAACTCTTTTTGTTTTAAATTTTAATTTTAATCTTATCTTATCTTTAATTTTCAAAATTACTAACCTCTTTTTCAAAATTATTTTCGAAATTCTCCCTCTCTTTTCTTATTCTATTTAATTATTTATTTACTAACACTTCTCTTCACCTCTCTTCATCTAAAAATCCGAACCTATTCTTCTTCACTCTTCTCCCCTTTCTTCTTCTACTAACATAAAGGAATCTCTATACTGTGACATAGATGATTCCTCTTCTTTTCTTGTTTTCTTCTCTTTCATATGAGCAAGAACAAGGAAAAAGGCACTCTTGTTGAAATTGATCCTGAACCTGAAAGGACTCTGAAGAGAAAACTAAGAGAAGCTAAATTACAACAATCTAAAGGTAACCTTTCAGAAATATTAGAACAAGAGAAGGAGATGGCAGTCGAACCCAACAACAATAATGCAAGGAGAATGCTTGGTGACTTCACAAAACCAACGTCCAAATTTGATGGAAGAAGCATCTCCATTCCTGCCATTGGAGCCAATAATTTTGAGCTGAAACCTCAGCTAGTTGCCTTAATGCAACAAAACTGCAAGTTCTATGGACTTCCATCTGAAGATCCTTATCGGTTTTTAACTGAGTTCTTGCAGATCTGTGAGACTGTTAAGACAAATGGAGTAGATCCTGAAGTCTACAGGCTCATGCTTTTCCCTTTTGCTGTAAGAGACAGAGCTAGAATATGGTTGGATTCACAAACTAAGGATAGCCTGGACTCCTGGGAGAAGCTGGTCACGGCCTTCTTGGATAATTTCTTTCCTCCTCAAAAGCTGAGCAAGCTTAGAGTGGATGTTCAGACCTTCAAACAAAAAGATGGTGAATCCCTCTATGAAGCTTGGGAAAGATACAAGCAGTTGACCAAAAGGTGTCCATCTGACATGTTTTCAGAATGGACCGTATTAGATATATTCTATTATGGTCTATCTGAGTTTTCAAAAATGTCATTGGACCATTCTACAGGTGGATCCATCCACCTAAAGAAAACACCTGCAGAAGCTCAGGAACTCATTGACATGGTTGCAAATAACCAATTCATGTACACTTCTGAGAGGAATTCCGTGAATAATGGGACACCTCAGAGGAAGGGAATTGATGCTCTGAATACCATATTGGCTCAGAACAAGGTGTTGACTCAGCAAGTCAACATGATCTCTCAAAGTCTGAATGGATGGCAAAATGCATCCAACAGTACTAAAGAGGCAGCTTCTGAAGAAGCTTATGATCCTGAGAACCCTACAATGGTAAAGGTTAATTAAATGGGTGAACCTTATGGAAACACCTATAATTCATCATGGAGAAATCATCCAAATTTCTCATGGAAGGATCAACAAAAGCCT
>NC_029776.3:76552470-76554800 GCF_000817695.3 Arachis duranensis | reverse complement strand
GAGCTATCATGAAGCTGAATGCCAAGTTGTTTGGTAATGAGACTTGGGAAAGTGAACCTCCCTTGCTCATTGGTGAACTAGACACCTGGATTCAGAAAATTTTACCTCAAAAGAGACAAGATCTTGGCAAGTTCTTAATACCTTGTACCATAGGCACCATGACCTTTGAAAAAGCTCTATGTGATCTGGGGTCAGGGATAAATCTTATGCCACTCTCTGTAATGGAGAAGCTGGGGATCATTGAGGTACAACCTGCCTTGTTCTCATTACAATTGGCAGACAAGTCATTAAGACAAGCTTATGGAGTAGTAGAGGACGTGTTAGTAAAGGTTGAAGGCCTTTACATCCCTGCTGATTTCATAATATTAGACACTGGGAAGGAAGAGGATGAATGCATCATCCTTGGAAGACCTTTCCTAGCTACAGCAGGAGCTGTGATAGATGTCAACAGAGGTGAATTAGTCCTTCAATTGAATGGGGACTACCTGGTGTTTAAGGCACAAGGCCATCCCTTTGTGACAAAAGAGAGTGAGCATAAAGAGCTTCTCTCAGTTCAGAGTCAAGAAGAGCCCCCACAGTCAAACTGTAAGTTTGGTATTGGGAGGCCACAACCAAACACTAAGTTTGGTGTTAAGACCCCATATCCAAACTCTAAGTTTGGTGTTGGGACTATACAACATTGACCTAATCACCTGTGAGGCTCCATGAGAGCCTACTGTCAAGCTAATGACATTAAAAGAGCGCTTGTTGGGAGGCATTATTTATCTAATTTTTATTTTATTTTATTGTTCTTGTGTTTTATTAGGTACATGATCATGTGGAGTCACGAAAAAAAAATATATAAAAATTAAAAACAGAATCAAAAACAGCAGAAGAAAAATCACACCCTGGAGGAAGACAAACTGGCGTTCAACGCCAGTAAGGAGCATCTGGCTGGCGTTCAACGCCAGAACAGAGCATGAATATGGCGCTGAACGCCAGAAACAAGCAACATTCTGGCGTTTAAATGCCAGGAATATGCCTTGAGAAAAGCTGGCGCTGAACGCCAGTAACAAGCATGGAACTGGCGTTCAACGCCAGAAACATGCTACACATGGGCGTTGAACGCCCAGAACGTGCATCATCTCGGCGTTTAAACGCCAGAATGGTATGCAAAGGCATTTTGCATGCCTATTTGGTGCAGGGATGTAATTCCTTGACACCTCAGGATCTGTGGACCCCACAGGATCACCTCAGGATCTATGGACCCCACAAGATCATCTCAGGATCTGTGGACCCCACAGGATCCCCACCTTACATATTCCCACCTTACCTCCTAATCCTACAACACTCTTCCCCATGTCACACTTCCCAACAACTTCAATCTCTCTTCCCAATTACCCTCTTCACCACTCGCATCCATCCACTCTTCCCCATAAACCCCACCTACCTTCAAAATTCAAAAACACTTTCCCACCCAAACCCACCCTATATGGCCGAAGCTACCCTCTCCCCTTTCCCTATATATACCCTTCCATTCTACTTCATTTTCACACAACACAAACCCCCTCTTCTACACCTTGGCCGAAACACCATCTCTCCCTCTCCTCCATATTTTCTTCTTCTTCTTCTTCTCTTCTTTCTTCTCTTGCTCGAGGGCGAGCAATATTTTAAGTTTGGTGTAGTAAACGCATCAGCTTTTTGTTTTTCCATTACCATCAATGGCACCTAAGGCCGGAAAATCCTCTAGAAAAGGAAAATGGAAGACAAAAGCTTCCACCTCTGAGTCATGGGAGATGGAAAGATTCATCTCCAAAAGCCATCAAGACCACTTCTATGATGTTGTGGCAAAGAAGAAGGTGATCCCTGAGGTCCCTTTCAAGCTCAAGAAAAATGAGTATCCGGAGATCCGACATGAGATCCGAAGGAGAGGTTGGGAAGTCCTAACCAACCCCATGCAACAAGTTGGAATCTTAATGGTTCAAGAGTTCTATGCCAATGCATGGATCACTAGGAACCATGATCAAAGTATGAACCCGAGTCCAAAGAATTATCTCACAATGGTTCGGGGGAAATACTTAGATTTTAGTCCGGAGAATGTGAGGTTGGCGTTCCACTTGCCCATGATGCAAGGAGATATATGCCCCTACACTAGAAGAGTCAACTTTAATCAAAGGTTGGACCAAGTCCTAATGGACATATGTGTGGAAGGAGCTCAATGGAAAAGAGAGTCCAAAGGCAAGCCAGTTCAACTAAGAAGACTGGACCTCATGAAGTTACTGTGGATCGGGCCATCATGATTCATAGCATCATGATTGGAGAGGAAGTAGAAGTTCATGAAGTCATCTCCA
>NC_029776.3:76551560-76551688 GCF_000817695.3 Arachis duranensis | reverse complement strand
AATCAAGCTGTCCCTAACCATGTGCTTGTGTCATGCAGGTCCAAGTGAAAGGCTTGAGACTGAGTGGTTAAAGTCGTGATCCAAAGCAAAAGAGTGTGCTTAAGAGCTCTGGACACCTCTAACTGGGG
>NC_029776.3:76548828-76551472 GCF_000817695.3 Arachis duranensis | reverse complement strand
ATGTGTCTGTGGCATTTATGTATCCGGTGGTAATACTGGAAAACAAAGTGCTTAGGGCCACGGCCAAGACTCATAAGTAGTTGTGTTCAAGAATCAACATACTTAACTATGAGAATCAGTAACACTATCTGAAATTCTAAGTTCCTAGAGATGCCAACCATTCTAAACTTCAAAGGAAAAAGTGAGATGCCAAAACTGTTCAGAAGCAAAAAGCTACAAGTCCCGCTCATCTAATTAGAATTAATATTCAATGATATTTTGGAATTTATAGTACATTCTCTTCTTTTTATCCTATTTTATTTTCAGTTGCTTGGGGACAAGCAACAATTTAAGTTTGGTGCTGTGATGAGCGGATAATTTATACGCTTTTTGGCATTGTTTTTAGGTAGTTTTTAGTAAGTTCAAGCCACTTTTAGGGATGTTTTCATTAGTTTTTATGTTAAATTCACATTTCTGGACTTTACTATGAGTTTGTGTGTTTTTTTGTAATTTCAGGTAATTTCTTGCTGAAATTGAGGGACTTGAGCAAAACTCTGAAAAAGGCTGACAAAAGGACTGCTGATGCTGTTGGAATCTGACCTCCCTGCACTCAAAATAAATTTTCTGGAGCTACAAAACTATAAATGGCGCGCTCTCAACGGCGTTGGAAAGTAGACATCCAGAGCTTTCCAGCAATATATAATAGTTCATACTTTATTCGGGAATTGACGACGTAACTTGGCATTGAACGCCAGTTCCATGCTGCTGTCTGGAGTAAAACGCCAAAAACACGTCACGACCCGGAGTTGAACGCCCAAAACACGTTACAACTTGGCGTTCAACTCCAAAAGAAGCCTCAGCTCATGGATAGATCAAGATCAGCCCAAGAAAAGCCTCAGCTCGTGGATAGATCAAGCTCAGCCCAAGCATACACCAAGTGGGCCCCGGAAGTGGATTTATGCATCAATTACTTACTCATGTAAACCCTAGTAGCTAGTTTAGTATAAATAAGACTTTTTACTAGTGTATTAGTCGTCTAGTCTAGTCTAGTCTTTTGGGGGGGACCACGTTTCATCTGGGGACAATTAGTTCTCAGATCATGGGGGCTGGCCTCTCGGCCATGCCTGAACCTTTCACTTATGTATTTTCAACGGTGGAGTTTCTACACACCATATATTAAGGGTGTGGAGCTCTGTTGTACCTCAAGTTTCAATGCAATTACTATTATTTTCTATTCAATTCTCTTTTATTCTTATTCCAAGATATACCTTGCACTTCAACTTGATGAATGTGATGATCCGTGACACTCATCATCATTCTCACCTATGAACGCGCATGACTGACAACCACTTCTGTTCTACCTTAGGCCGGGCGTATATCTCTTAGATTCCCCAACAGAATCTTCATGGTATAAGCTAGATAGATGGCGGAATTCATGGGAATCCGGAAAGTCTAACCTTGTCTGTGGTATTCCGAGTAGGATTCCGGGAATCTGGAAAGTCTAACCTTGTCTGTGGTATTTCGAGTAGGATTCCGGTATTGAATGACTATGACGAGCTTCAAACTCCTGAAGGCTGGGCGTTAGTGACAGACGCAAAAGAATCAAGGGATTATATTCCAACCTGATTGAGAACCGACAGATGATTAGCCGTGCTGTGACAGAGCATAGGACCATTTTCACTGAGAGGATGGGATGTAGCCATTGACAACGGTGATGCCCTACATACACCTTGCCATGGAAAGAAGTAAGAAGGATTGGATGAATGTAATAAGAAAGTAGAGATTCAAGAGGAGCACAGCATCTCCATATGCCTATTTGAAATTCCCACTATTGATTTACATAAGTATTTCGATCCTATTTTATTTTCTGTTTATTATTTATTTTCGAACTTATCATAAACCATTTAATCTGCCTAACTGAGATTTACAAGGTAACCATAGCTTGTTTCATACCAACAATCTCTGTGGGATCGACCCTTACTCACATAAGGTATTACTTGAAGGAAAACATATTTTGGACGTCAATGAGAAAAGGTGAGGACTTCATCAAGTTGAAGTGCAACGTATATCTTGGAATAAGAATAAAAGAGAATTGAATAGAAAATAATAGTAATTGTATTGAAACTTGAGGTGCAGCAGAGCTCCACACCCTTAATCTATGGTATGTAGCAACCGATCTGAAGTTACTGTGGATCGGGCCATCATGATTCATAGCATCATGATTAGAGAGGAAGTAGAAGTTCATGAAGTCATCTCCAATGAAATCTACAAAATAGCCGAAAAGCCCTCCACCATGGCAAGGCTAGCTTTTCCTCACCTTATTTGCCATCTATGTTACTCAGCTGGAGTTATCATAGAAGGAGACATCTCCATTGAGGAGGATAAGCCCATCACCAAAAAGAGGATGAAGCAAGCAAGGGAGACCCTCCATGGATCTCAAGAGATGCATGAGGAAGCTCATCATCAAGAAATTCCTGAGATGCCTCAAAGGATGCACTTTCCTCTTAACAACTATTGGGAACAACTCAACACTTCCTTAGAAGATTTGAGCTACAATGTGGAACAATTAAGGGTGGAACATCATGAGCACTCCATCATTCTCCATGAAATAAGAGAAGATCAAAGAACAATGAGGGAGGAGCAACAAAGGCAAGGAAGGGACATA
>NC_029776.3:76545501-76548133 GCF_000817695.3 Arachis duranensis | reverse complement strand
TGAACTTCAAAGGAAAAAGTGAGATGCCAAAACTGTTCAGAAGCAAAAAGCTACAAGTCCCGCTCATCTAATTAGAATTAATATTCATTGATATTTTGGAATTTATAGTATATTCTCTTCTTTTTATCCTATTTGATTTTCAGTTGCTTGGGGACAAGCAACAATTTAAGTTTGGTGTTGTGATGAGCGGATAATTTATACGCTTTTTGGCATTGTTTTTAGGTAGTTTTTAGTAAGTTCAAGCTACTTTTAGGGATGTTTTCATTAGTTTTTATGTTAAATTCACATTTCTGGACTTTACTATGAGTTTGTGTGTTTTTCTGTAATTTCAAGTAATTTCTGGCTGAAATTGAGGGACTTGAGCAAAACTCTGAAAAGGAGGCTGACAAAGGACTGCTGATGCTGTTGGAATCTGACCTCCCTGCACTCAAAATGGATTTTCTGGAGTTAAAGAACTACAAATGGCGCGCTCTTGACGGCGTTGAAAAGTAGACATCTAGAGCTTTCCAGCAATATATAATAGTTCATACTTTATTCGGAAATTGACGACGTAAAGTGGCGCTCAACGCCAAGTACATGCTGCTGTCTGGAGTCAAACGCCAGAAACACGTCACGACCCGCAGTTGAACGCCAGAAACACACTATAACTCGGCGTTCAACTCCAATAAAAGCCTCAGCTCGTGGTTAGATCAAGCTCAGCCCAAACACACACCAAGTGGGCCCCAGAAGTGGATTTATGCATCAATTACTTACTCATGTAAACCCTAGTAGCTAGTTTAGTATAAATAAGACTTTTTACTAGTGTATTAGTAGTCTTTTTGGGGGGGACCACGTTTCATCTTGGGACGATTAGTTCTCAGATCATGGGGGCTGGCCTCTCGGCCATGCCTGAACCTTTCACTTATGTATTTTCAACGGTGGAGTTTCTACACACCATATATTAAGGGTGTGGAGCTCTGCTCTACCTCAAGTTTCAATACAATTACTATTATTTTCTATTCAATTCTCTTTTATTCTTATTCCAAGATATACGAGCACTTCAACTTGATGAATGTGATGATCCGTGACACTCATCATCATTCTCACCTATGAACGCGCGTGACTGACAACCACTTCCATTCTACCTTAGGCCAGGCGCATATCTCTTAGATTCCCCAACAGAATCTTCATGGTATAAGCTAGATAGATGGCGGCATTCATGGGAATCCAGAAAGTCTAACCTTGTCTGTGGTATTCCGAGTAGGATTCCGGGAATCTGGAAAGTCTAACCTTGTCTGTGGTATTCCGAGTAGGATTCCGGTATTGAATGGCTGTGACGAGCTTCAAACTCCTGAAGGCTGGGCGTTAGTGACAGACGCAAAAGAATCAAGGGATTCTATTCCAACCTAATTGAGAACCGACAGATGATTAGCCGTGCTGTGACAGAGCATAGGACCATTTTCACTGAGAGGATGGGATGTAGCCATTGACAACGGTGATGCCCTACATACAGCTTGCCATGGAAAGGAGTAAGAAGGATTGGATGAATGTAATAAGAAAGTAGAGATTCAAGAGGAGCACAGCATCTCCATACGCCTATCTGAAATTCCCACTATTGATTTACATAAGTATTTCGATCTTATTTTATTTTCTGTTTATTATTTATTTTCTAACTTATCATAAACCATTTAATCTGCCTAACTGAGATTTACAAGGTGATCATAGCTTGCTTCATACCAACAATCTCTGTGGGATCGACCCTTACTCACGTAAGGTATTACTTGGATGACCCAGTATATTTCAGACCATTACTACAAAATAATGAGTCTAAGATCAGTGATCCCGGAAGTCAAGTTCGATCTGAAAGAAGATGAATATCCGGAGATCCAAGAACAAATTCGAAATAGGAACTGGAAAATCCTAGCTAATCCTGAAACGAAAGTGGGAAGGAATATGGTTCAGGAGTTCTATGCAAATCTATGGCAGACAGACAGGCAAAGAATAATTGGAGCTGCCCTCTATGATCATCGGACCTTAGTCAGAGGAAAGATTATTCACACCCATCTTGACAAAATCAGGGAGATCTTTAAGCTTCCTCAACTGAAGGATGACCCAGACTCCTTCAATAGGAGAATGATGAGGGTAAACAAAGGCCTGGACAAGATTCTAGAGGATATATGCATCCCTAAAGCCAGGTGGACCACCAGCACAACTGGCATCCCAAATCAACTCAAAAGAAAAAGAGCAGTGATGATTCACTGCATCATGTTGGGAAGAGAAGTAGAAGTTCATCAACTAATCTCGTGTGAACTCTACAAAATAGCAAACAAGAACTCCAAAGATGCCAAATTGGTCTATCCAAGCTTAATTTCTATGCTCTGCAGAGATGCCGGAGTGAAGATGGGAATAACTGAGTATATTTCAGTTGATCGGCCAATCACTAAAATATCAATGGAAAGACAACAGCTGCAGGATGATCCAATCAAGAGGAGAGCACAAGAAGTCTTCCCAGAACTTCCTCAATTCGAATATTGGGAACATCTGGAGGCATCTATTTCCAAATTGCAAGAAGCTATGGACCAAATAAAGGAAGAACAGAACAATCAAAGTAGCATGCTTTGCAAACTGCTTAGGGAACAAGAGGAGCAAGGGC
>NC_029776.3:76540071-76544849 GCF_000817695.3 Arachis duranensis | reverse complement strand
AAGTAACTGTGTTCAAGAATCAACATACTACACTAGGAGAATCAATAATACTATTTGAATTCTGAGTTCCTATGGATGACAATCATTCTGAATTTCAAAGGATAAAGGGAGATGCCAAAACTGTTCAGAAACAAAAAGCTACTAGCCCCGCTCATCTAAATTAGAATCTGAGCTTCACTTAAAACTCGGAGATTTTATTACTCCTTAAATTCTTTTTATCCTATTTTGATCATCTAGTTGCTTGGGGACAAGCAACAGTTTAAGTTTGGTGTTGTGATGAGCGGATATTTTATACGCTTTTTGGGGGTAATTTCATGTAGATTTTAGCATGTTTTAATTAGTTTTTAGTAGAATATTATTAGTTTTTAGGCAAAAATCATATTTCTGGGACTATGAGTTTGTGTGTTTTTATTTTTGTGATTTCAGGTATTTTCTGGCTGAAATTGAGGGAGCTGAGCAAAAATCTGAGTTAGGCTGAAAAAGGACAACTGATGCTGTTGGATCCTGACCTCCCTGCACTCGGAATGGAATATTTGGAGCTACAAGAGTCCAATTGACGCGCTCTTAATTGGGTTGGAAAGTAGACATCCAGGGCTTTCCAGCAATATATAATAGTCCATACTTTGCGCGAAGATAAATGACGTAAACTGGCGTTCAACGCCAGTTCCATGTTGCAGTCTGGCGTCTAGCGCCAGAAACAAGTTACAAGTTGGAGTTCAACGCCAGAAACAGGTTACAACCTGGCGTTGAACGCCCAAAACAGCCCAGGCACGTGAGAAGCTTAAGTCTCAGCCCCAGCACACACCAAGTGGGCCCCAGAAATAAATTTCTGCACTATCTATCATAGTTTACTCATTTTTTGTAAACCTAGGTTATTAGTTTACTATTTAAACAACTTTTAGAGACTTAATTTGTATCTCATGACATTTTCATATCTGAATTTTATACACTTTGACGGCATGAGTCTCTAAACTCCATTGTTGGGGGTGAGGAGCTCTGCAGCGTCTCGATGACTTATTGCAATTATTTCTGCTTTCCATTCAAACACGCTTGTTCCTATCTAAGATGTTCATTTCTATTTCTCCATTCAAACGTGTGTGTGTTCCTATCTAAGATGTTCATTCGCGCTTAATTGTGAAGGAGGTGATGATCCGTGACACTCATCACCTTCCTCAATCCATGAACGTGTGCCTGACAAACACCTCCGTTCTACATCAGATTGAATGAGCATCTCTTAGCTTCCTTAATCAGAATCTTCGGGGTATAAGCTAGAACTGATGGCGGCCACTCTTGAGGATCTGGAAAGTCTAAACCTTGTCTGTGGTATTCCGAGTAGGATTCAAGGATTGAATGGCTGTGACGCGCTTCAAACTCGCGATTGCTGGGCGTGATGACAAACGCAAAAGGATCAATGGATCCTATTCCAACATGATCGAGAACCAACAGCTGATTAGTCGTGCTGTGACAGAGCATCTGGACCGTTTTCACTGAGAGGATGGGAAGTAGCCACTGACAATGGTGACACCCTACATACAGCTTGCCATGGATGAAACTTTACAAACAATTGAGTTGAATATTACATTGCAGAAATTCAGAGGACAAAGCATCTCCAAAACTCCAACATATCCTCCATTAATAAAGTAACAATTACTTATTCCAAACACTTTTACTTCTTACAATTAAATCCAAATAATCTTATTGGCATCCTAACTAAGATTAATAAAATAAACATAGCTTGCTTCAAACCAATAATCTCCGTGGGATCGACCCTTACTCACGTAAGGTATTACTTGGACGACCCAGTGCACTTGCTGGTTAGTTGTACGGATTGCAAATCCGTGCACCGCATGGCTTAGTAGTCTTAGTCCATTCTTCATAGGTCTACTAGGAATAAGTCACCAACACTTAACTATATTATTATATTCTAGAATCTTGTAATAGTCTCTCAGTGAAAATATATCTAGTACATCTTCATCCAACTCAGTCAACTCATCATTTCGATCAGTCTCATAAACCATATTACCATTCGGCTTGATGATAAAACTGCCTTCGTGATGATACACAATGCTGATTAAATCATCCATCTGCAAATAACATTAAAAAATAGTAACCGTTAACTTAAATCCTCCATTTACCCAACTTCTCATAGTTTGATAATCAGAAAAATGCAAGGAACCAAATCAAAAGTTCTAAAACTATCAAATATGTAACACCCTACCATACAGAGCTTTACGCTTAAGTAATAAAATAGAAGTAGTGTGGTATTACAACCTCTAAAGTAAAATATATACAAAATAATAGTTGAAAGAATTTATTATTTGAGGAATCTTGAAAGAAAGTTTAAACAACAAGTAGCAAAAGAAAAGCGCATCGCTCACGTGAACGGAAACTTGATTATGAAAAAAAGTAAAGACATATATATATATATATAAATATAAGTTAGATATACATAAGAGAGTCTATAAATATAATTACATAACTAACAGACCAAAACATAACAACCCAAAGCTAAACTTGCTTGCATAGAAACTCCAGACGCTCAGCAAGGTGCCTCTCGACTTGCATATGAAAAATAACAACATATGTATGGAATGAGAACCGGGGGTTCTCATCATGATAAAGGTGCTAATGTATATAATATATAAAGTCTCGGAAAAGCCATAGGCAATCCTAGAATTTTGATACCCTGATTCAAAACTTAAAGTTATACTTTAAATCAGAAATCAGGTAAACTATCTAAGGTACTAAGGTTCTAATCCAAATATAACTTAACACTTCAGTCTCACTCTCCTCCAATCCTCCAAATCACTAGTAGAACAACCATCAGCATCACCTCAGCCAACATGAAAAATATCTCAGTCGCATAAACATACAATACTAACAAGGAGAACACAGATAGAGCAGTTACAGCAAGTAAATCAGATAGCGGTTAGTCAAAAGCAAGAATTTAGGCAATCCAAAACAAATACATACACAAAAAGTCATACAAATGTATATGATGCATGTCTGTATTATGGCTAATGAGCTCATTTGTCGGTTATATAGTCGAACCCGACATGTTTGGTAGCTAATCCGAACACTGTCTCTCTGTTGTGCAATAATACCATTAAAGAGAATACGTGCCCTGTCACTATTAGAGGGATTATGTGTCCTGTCACCATTAGAGGGATTATGTGCCATGTCACCATTAGAGGGAATAGGTACCCTGTCACCCTTACAACCAGAGAGAAAACATAGACATACTCATCATTAATCAACCACAATCATGCCTCGTTTATCATATTCATTCAATTTCAAAATTCAAACTCAATTTTCATCATTCGTCTTCCTCATTTCTTTCCCAGAGCAAGTGGACAACGCCACTGCCTCTTATCCGGGGTCACATATCTCATTTATTTACATATTCCTCGAGCTAACTTCAAAACCAAATCATTTAAACTCAAATATATTCATTCTTTTCTTAAATAAATCAAAATCAAATAAAATAATTCTTTCAATCCAAATTAACCAAAATAAAACTTTTCAAAATTCTTCTAAAAATTTTGACAGTACCTCCCCTAAATCTAAAACTTCTGCCACCCTTCAAGGGTCCCAACCATCAAACCAAACACCTCTCAATAATTCAGATCATTTTTAGTATAATATTATTTTAAAATCAAACCAATTCTAATATTAAATCTTTTTCAAAAACCAACCAACTCCAATAACTTTTCAAGCCTTTTATAAAATCGAATCATATATCTCTCAACCAATCCATTCAATTCAATTTCACAAACTCACCATCAATTCTCAACACATCAACAATCATGTTTATTTTATACTCATCAAAGTCATAATCCAACACATAAAAATTCCTTTATCCTTTAAACACACATCGTAAACGATATACATAATCCATTAATAATTAATTCAGTTCATTCCTATCTTATGGTCTTCTTGTAAAGTCCCACATCGGTTGGGGAGGAGAATGAAGCATGCCTTATAAGGTTGTGGATACCTCTCCCTAACACGACGCGTTTTGACGAGTGAGTGTGGGGGGGCTTCGGCTATCATCCCTATCGTCAAAGGCAAAAATCGTGAGGCCTTATGTTCCAAAGCAGACAATATCGTACTAGCGGGTGGTCTGGGCTGTTATAGATGGTATCAGAGTCGGAGCCCGGATTGATATGCCAGCGAGGGCGCTAGGCTCCCTTAGGGGGTGGATTGTAAAGTCCCACATCGGTTGGGGAGGGGAACGAAGCATGCCTTATAAAGGTGTGGATACCTCTCCCTAGCATGACGCATTTTGACAAGTGAGTGTGGGGGGCTTTGGTGGACGAAATTTTAATCCTTAATTAACGGCTCTTTGGCATGTGCCAAAGAGAACTAATTTAACTAACTGATTACTTTCTTTTCACAATTCCGTTCAACTAACCAGCAAGTGTACTGGGTCGTCCAAGTAATACCTTACGTGAGTAAGGGTCGAATCCACAGAGATTATTGGTTTGAAGCAATCAATATTTATTCTATTAATCTTAGTCAGGATGTCAATAGGATTATTTGGATTAAAAGTGAAATTACTGGATTTGATAAAAGAGGGAACAATGTTACTTTGATTTGCAGCACTGGGGAATATGTTGGAGTTTTGGAGATGCTTTGTCCTCTGACTTCAACTCTTCCTTGAAATCCTCTTCTCACACGCAAGCTCCTTCCATGGAAAGCTCTATGTAGAGTGTCACCGTTGTCAGTGGCTACTTCCCATCCTCGCAGTGAAAACTATGCTCACGCACTCTGTCACA
>NC_029776.3:76531329-76531985 GCF_000817695.3 Arachis duranensis | reverse complement strand
TAAAAAAATTCGAAAAAGTAGTTGGAAAATATAAAATTTTTGAATTTTGAATTTTATGATGAAATAGAAAAGCACGCAAAAGACACAAGACTTAAAATTTTTAGATCTAATGCTCCTTATTTTCGAAAATTTTTGGAGGGAAAACACCAAGGAACACCAAACTTAAAAATTTTAAGATCAAGACACAAGAAAAACTCAAGAACACCGTGAAGATTCACAAGAACACCAAGAACAAAAGAAAGAACACCAAACTTAAAATTTTTAGAAAACCAAGACAAATTTTTGAAAATTATGAAAAGATTAACAAGAAAACACCAAACTTAGAGTTTGGCACAAGATTAAATCAAGAAAAATTATTTTTGAAAAAGATTTTCATCCTGGTTGGTTTGATTTCTTCAGTCAAACCAAGCTTTCTGATAGTAGATGCAGGTATTAAGTTGATACTTGCCCCAAGATCGCATAAAGCTTGCTTGGTACAAACACCTTCTAATGTGCATGGTATCAGAAAGCTCCCAGGATCTTTAAGCTTCTCAGGTAAGCTTTTCAGAATGACTGCACTGCATTCTTCAGTGAGGTAAACCTTTTCAGTTTCCCTCCAATCCTTCTTATGACTTAAGATCTCTTTCATGAACTTAGCATAAGAAGGTATTTGCTCA
>NC_029776.3:76472257-76528348 GCF_000817695.3 Arachis duranensis | reverse complement strand
TAGACTAAGATAATTGGTGCAGAAATCTACTTCTGGGGCCCACTTGGTGTGTGCTGGGGCTGAGACTAAAGCTATCCACGAGTAGAGGCCTTTCTTGGCGTTAAACTCCAGGTTATGACGTGTTTTGGGCGTTCAACTCCGGATCATGACGTTTCTCTGGCGTTTAACTCCAGACAGCAGCATGAACTTGGCGTTCAACGCCAAGTTACATCGTCTATCTTCGCGCAAAGTATGGACTATTATATATTGCTGGAAAGCCCTGGATGTCTACTTTCCAACGCCGTTAAGAGCGCGCCAATTGAACTCCTGTAGCTCCAGAAAATCCATTTCGAGTGCAGGGAGGTCAGGATCCAACAGCATCAGCAGTCCTTTTTCAGCCTAACTCAGATTTTTGCTCAGCTCCCTCAATTTCAGCCAGAAAATATCTGAAATCACAGAAAAATACACAAACTCATAGTAAAGTCCAGAAATATGATTTTTGCCTAAAAACTAATATTATTTTACTAAAAACTAACTGAAACATGCTAAAATCTACATGAAATTACCCCCAAAAAGCGTACAAAATATCCGCTCATCAGGCTTCGACTATCATCCCTAACATCAAAGGCAAAAACTGTGAGGCCTTGTGTGCCAAAGCGGACAATATCGTGCTAGCGGGTGGTCTGGGCTGTTACAGATGGTATCAGAACCGGAGCCCGGATCGACGTGCCAGCGAGGGCACTGGGCTCCCTTAGGGGGGTGGATTGTAAAGTCTCACATCGGTTGGGGACGGGAACGAAGCATGCCTTATAAGGGTGTAGATACCTCTTCCTAGCATGACGCGTTTTGACGAGTGAGTGTGAGGGGTTTCAGCTATCATCCCTATCGTCAAAGACAAAAACCGTGAGGCCTTGTGTACCAAAGCAAACAATATCATGCTAGCGGATGGTCTGGGCTGTTATAGATGGTATCAGAGCTAGAGTTTGGATTGATGTGCCAGCAAGGGCGCTGGGCTCCCTTAGGGGGGTGGATTGTAAAGTCCCACATCGGTTGTGGAGGGGAACGAAGCATGCCTTATAAGGGTGCGGATACCTCTCCATAGCATGACTTGTTTTGACGAGTGAGTGTGGGGGGCTTCGGCTATCATCCCTATCGTCAAAGACAAAACCGTGAGGTCTTGTGTGCCAAAGTGGACAATATCATGCTAGCGGGTGGTCTGGGCTGTTACACTTCTAGCCTAAGTTTTCACGTTACATTATATTTTATCTATGAGAAACCAAAATCATACCTTAGCAGATTTCTCCCTAAACTCGGAACGCCTTAAAAACCTCTCCTTTACAAGCTCCAAGCTTCCAAACGTTAATTTCTCAAGCTTAATCGCCCGGATTTTGTTCCAAACTGCCCAATTAAACTCCAAATCAAACAAAACACAATCTAATTTCACACAATATCACTATAATTAATGTTGAGCTCACTAAATCACCAATTCACAAGAGTTAGGATTTTTTTACCATTTCCGACGAGTCAAATGGACAAAATCCAGTGATTATCCATCGCTAGAGTTCACCTAAAATCATCAAAATCATATAATTTTTCAATTCCCAAATCTCCAATTTTCGAAATTGAATAGAAAAGGTATGGGTGAGAAAACGCAAAGTCCTTACTAAATAATTTCGATGTATTTTGTTGAGAATTCCGAGACAAATGTGTGGCCGCTGATGGCTCGTCAATTGAAACTCCGAATTGAAAATTAGAAGGATTTAAAAGTTGAAGTGAATTTAGAACTTAAGATTCTTTCCTTTACACCCGCCTTCTTCAACGTGATTTCATTTCTTTAAAAGGAAAAGGCTGTGTGTTGGCATTTTATATATGGGCCTTGGACCCAAGACGGGTCCGATCTAATAAGTTTGGCTCGTTGGTTCGATTTTAGACTAAAATTTTTAAAATTAGTGTCAAAATTCATATTTTAATTATTTCTACTTCATTAAAGTATAAAATTTAATTTTTTAATTTTTTTGATTAGTAATTAATTTATTAGTTATTTATTTACTAATTACCTGAAATTTATAAAATACCATTGCTACTAACATCCATATACCTAATACATCATTGACAGTTGATCATAGCACAAATACAATACAAAAATTTTAAACACTAGCACCCTAACACTATCAACTATCATAATAAACCCAAATCTCCGAGTGATTTATTAATAAAAAATAGCAAAAAACAACGATCAACAAACCTCAACCAACAAAAGATATCAAAATAGAGCACAGAGGGTTGAGAGTAATGGTTTTGTTATTGACCTGTTCTTGCACAAATGATTGTTCGCAGATTCTTCGTCTTCACTAGGTGCAAACAATGAGAATAGCTTCTAACTTGGCCTAAACGATGAAAATGGGATTCTATTTCAAAACGTATACGAAAGGGGTAAAAAGAAAGATCAATTGAAGTTTCTGTGATGAATAGACAGTGAATTGGGTTTAACATCCTTGTAGTGTCACACGGCGTCATTTTGCACATATTTAGGCGCGAACAGTAAAACGACATCTTCTAATTGGTACTAGGTATCAATTAAATGTGACACATCATCTTTTCAGTGACAGAAGTTGACTGAAGGGCCAATTTGAGTCATGCTTCAAAGTTTTAAGGTATAACTTGGGTCAAATGAAAATTCACGGGTTAAATTGAATTGAGGTCAAATTTCAAGAACCATTTCGAGTATTTACTCGATAAAAGTAAAAGCTGGAATGATATGAAGAGTGAAGTTCGAATATGGTTATTTAATATATAGGTGGTCGTCCACATACATCAGAAATAACCAAGTTGGGTTGGTCAAGTACTTTAGTGGTTAGTTCATTAATCTGCTTAAACAAGTATTGAGGGTTTAAATTCTTCCTTGTATATGTAACAACCTATTAGTTAGCGATAAACTCTTAAATGGAATTCTGATCTAGAATGGATTAGTTCTTGATCTGTCAAATTAAGAGATACGGTGGAAAACAAAAAAGAATTGGGGGAAGTAGGCCTGATTATAGTCCAAAAGTATATTTATTACTCTTTTTTTACTGAAGATAGGGAGTCTCAAATTCGCGACCTCTTAAATAAGTATGAAGAGATTATGCCATTTGAACTATAATCCATTGGTAAAGCATATTTATATCTTATCGAGAGAGGTTCACAAAACTTTACCCTGATATACTATATTCTGTATTTAATATTTGTTTTATCTAAGTTTTAACTAATGAATGCAGTTAAAATATTGTTTTCTTTTTAGAAAAAAAAAATAAAATATAAAATATTTAACGAAAAAGAAAGTTGTTCCATGATGTTGGAAAAAATTAATATTAATAGACCTAATAACTAAATTTAATTACACCCCGACGATAATATATATCTTAAACAAAAAACCTGGATGACGAATTTTTTTTGCTTCATCAACTTTCTATTTTTTTTCTCCCTACTATTCTTTTTCAATTCCATTTGTATATGACGGCTGAGGATATATAATAAAATAAAGAAAAATATGATAGATATTATTTTTGTGCATATTTTAAAATATTTTTTTATAAAAATGATTAGTAAAAGATAAAAAATAAAAAAATTTATTTCATGAAATATACATAAAAATATACACAAAAATAATATAAATTTGATCGATTAATATAAAATTATCCCAAATGAGAAGGTGGGAATATGGTTATTGCTGAATGCACTCTTGTGGGTTTGTGTAGAAATAGTCCTCTAACTTGGGTTTGCCTGGGACCACAGATCTTGAAGTGGGGCCCCCAACGCGGTCTGCGTGTGCTTCCTTCACTGAATTGGAGAACTCGTTCCACCCTATTGTTCCATTCTTGTACAGGTCTATCAGCTCAACCAGGGATTTTTTGTCTAAAAGAATTGTTTTCTTGTACCCCAAATACCTGAAATTAGTATATCTAACAAGATTACCAGATCCGCATATTATGAAAATAATATTTAAAATTATTTTATACAATATAATATTGATAATTTTATATATATAATATTTATAATTATATAATTATATATTTAAAATCACATATTTTTTATTATTTCTAATATATTTATGAGAAATTGGTATACAAATATCTTTCACAAAATATTTTTCATCATATATAATTTATTAAAAATATATTTTGTTAAATCCAAGAGTAAAATATATAATTTTTTTAATTTAAATGAATTAAGTGTAATACGTGTGTTTTATTGGACTTATAAGACTTGTAAGCCAAAAAGACTTGTATATGTAGCAGGCCTCATAATATAAATGCAAAATTAATTTTTAATTAATTAACATTAGTCAATTTTAGTGTTTAGACTTTTAACTTAGGATTAGTGTTTTGGTTTATAATTTTTAGAATTTAGGATTAAATATTTATGATTTAAAATAAATAAAATAATTTAAAAAATTTAGTTGATGTTGATTGAAAAAAAATTAATTATTTAAAATTACTTATATAAAATTTGTAGAATTTCAATGTTGTCGCTGCTGCTTTATGCTATGTATAAACTATTTACAATTATCATTCCGACGAGCGTCAGTATCCACGCCGGTTACCTATAGTTTTTACCTAACATTATATAGAATCTTTACCTCGTTTACTTAAATATTTTGGATGTTTTGTTATTGATTAATGTCATGTCTAAAGTGTACAAATAATGCTTGAGAAATAAAAATGCACCTTCTGTGTCCTTCAACGAGTTTTGCCATGTTGCCTCTGTATGATGGAACAAATATATCACTTTCTATTGACACATAGTAGTCCAATGCAGCCATTCGGTTTGAATGGTTCCGGAAAGGGTCAAGTTCGGAGGCTCCCAATAATGTCTCCTTCTTCACCTATTGATCATGAACCATTTTTCCAAAAATAATTTGGTTCTCTAATCAAATTAAATCATAATTCAATTCCTAATTTTAAATAAGAGCAATGATATATGGCCAATAAAATTTATTATTTTTACTTAATACTTAGTTTATATTAAATTTTAATTTCTAAATTTTAATAATATAAAAATAAAATATTAACTTAAGAATAATATTATACGTCTAAATTTTTTTATGAATTAAATTCAACTAAGTAACATCAACAAAAATTAGTTATGGATAGCATTATTCTAAATCTTATTATTTAATTTGGTTAAATTTGGTTCATAAAAAGATTTAGATATATAACATTATTTTTAATTTAAAGTGTTGTCTAATATTAATAGAAAGTATTGATTTTCTAATATTTTTTTATAAACTAAGATAGATTCATTTTTAAAAATTAACTGATATTTGTTGAAAAAAATTGGTTCATAACATTTTTTTTATATATTCCACTTCAAAGAATAAATCAGATCTGATATTTTCCAAAACTAAAGAGTACGTCCAGATTGTTATTAGAGCAAGCCCGAATTCGATATTCACTGCTTTTTTTTTCTTTTGTTTTCTTTTTTGCATTTAGAACAATTGCAGAAAGGCAATTGTAAGAATTGAAATTTTTAATTGAAGAGATCTTTTGAGTTTGCTAACCAAATTTGGGAAGGAGTCGTGGAGCATTTCCATTCTTTTCTCATATTTGTATATATCACCAGCAGCAATATAAACTTGAATGTTGCGATCAATGCCCAATGCACGAAGTGTTAGAGCTGTTTCCTCAGGAGTAAGAGGGCACAGGCCATCTAACCTTTTCTTCTCTGAATCTATCTCCTTCTCTTTCCACCATGGATAAGCATACCTAGATAATTTTCAAAAGGCAACCAATTATTTCAATGTATATATTTTTTTCTTTTTTGATAACTTGACTAACTCAAAAACTATCACCAATAGAAAACTATCACCCCATATTTGGTTGTACCGTTACCGGAAAAATGCCACGTATAAAAGAATAGTAGTAGTAGTTGTTGTCACCAAAGAAAAAAAAAGGAAAAAGAAAAAAGATGAATAATGGTAGTACAAAAAGTTTGAGGACTACTGTTTAAATTTATGTTTAGTGTATATGAAGGAAATCTATTATAGTGCATGTATAATTAGAGAATTAATTTTTTAGATTAATATTAATTAATTTTTTAAAAATATTTTTTTTATTTTAAATTTTAAACTCTGAATCTTATATTCTAAATTTTAAATTTTAATTTTAAACCTCATATATTAAAAGAATTGAAGGTTAAAAATTTATAATAAAAAAACAATTGGTTTATATTGACTAATTTAAAAATTGGTTTCTATATAGTTTAATCTACGCCATCTCCAAAAAGAAATTTAATATAAAACCAAAAAACAAAGAAAAATTATCCATATGTCGTACTTCAAACTTAATTAAATAAAATATTGTATAAAAAAATGTGTTAACATATAATCATTTACGTGTCTGCGCATTGTATTAATTATTGAGCCAAGTGGCTTCATGGTAATGCTAAGACACACAAAAATATTACAGTATTTCATAATTAAAACAATATTTATCAGTCATAATTAGTATAATAAACGTAATCTTAAATATGTTGAACATTTCTTTTCATTCACCATTGGATATATAGATGTTAACTTAGATCCACGTGTTTATATATATATATATATAAAAAAAACATTTTTCCAATTGAAGTAGTTCATAACGTAAAGGTGCTATGGCAATAGCATAACTGCAGAATCAAAATTTATCTTCGCATGTTAAGAGGCGAAGGATAATAAATGTTATTCAAATTAATTATAAATTTATTTCATCTCCTAAACGTTTTAAGTACCTAATTAAGTAGCTTTTGTCTTTTTCATATAGTCCACTCCTAATTAAATACCATTTTATATAGTTTAACACCTATTTAATGTTTAATAATTAGCACTGACGAATTAATTAATCATGTTGACGAATACCTCATTTTGGTTAGTTCATCAATCTCTTCGTGAGTGCAACCCTCATTGCAACCGGAGAAAGCAATCATATCCATTTCATATCGAAGATGAAGTGATAAGAAAGGGCCTCTGGACCTAAGAATGTCAACGATCTTCTTTGCCAATTTCTCAATTGGGGGAGTAAATCTCAACGCATGGTAGTTTGCACGGCATCTTAGTTTCTGAACTTCGTCTGGGATTCCATTGTTTGCAAGCCTTGCATCTGATTTTGTGAAGTGTACCACCTCATATGTTTTCATCCGAGGGATAATCTGTGTGTATTATTTAAAAACAAAAAGAAAAATATCGAATTTCACGTCAATTTATATAAAATTTTTGTTAAAAGATTAATTAAAGATGTGTCTCTTTTTATTGACTTAAACTTTTAGAAAGAAGAAATAATTTTATGAGATGATATTAAAGTTTTTATGATCTAGAGATCTAAAATTTGATCATAGTTATTGCCATAAAAAAATAACAATACATAAGATAAATTTAAAAAAATCAATAGAAAAATTCATGTAAATTTAAAAAACAATTTTATATAAAAAATATTTTACAGATATAATTATTCATGAATATTTTCTTATTAACTTAAACATTAAAAAATAGTTTTATGACAATTTTAAAATAAACTATCAAAATTATTCACGAGTTTACACGAAAAAAAAATACACGAGAGATTATGTCATAGATAAAATTATGCATGAAACAACAAAAGCACATTTAGTAGTATATACGATGAAAAAAAAGCCTACTTTTAAATAAAATTTTTTTTGAATATTTCAAATATATGAACATTTTCATAAATAATTATGATATTCAGTATGAAGTATCAAAATTATTCATAAAGGATCATGAAATGTACAAGATATTCATTATACTTTATTACATGACCGATATTGTTACATACAGGGACGGATCTACCTTTAACCATGTGGGGGCAAGTGTCTCCATTGAATTTTTATGAAACTTCATGTAAAATATATAAAAAAAATATATTTGTCTCCACTCAAAAAATAAATTTGACCCCACTAATTTTTTTTGGTTGATTCACACACTTCTCATCGTATAGAAATGAAAAAAAAAGATACGAAATATAAATATTAATCAATAATAAATATATAAAAACACCAATAAAACACATCAATTCAATTTTAGTAAATAAATTTATTATTATTAAAAGTTAATATACTGTAGCAATGTTAAAATAAAATTATTTTTTATTTGTTAATTTAGTGCTTAACAAATTAAATAAATATAATAAAGAGCCAACATTTGACTTTATTAAATATTTTTTATTATTAAAAATTAAAAATTTATCTATGAAAAATATATTTAGTTTGCTTAATATTAATAAGAAGTTAATATTTAAATTATTTGAATATTTAAAAATAATTTTAGATTTTTGGTATGTTTATGTAAATAAATATTATTAAAGAATTTTTTTTATAAATTGCCTATATCAAAATTTGTAGCAAAATTTTAAAATCTAATCAATGAAAGACTAAAAAGAAATATTGAAAATAAAACAAAAAAATGTTATCTGAAATTAAATAGCTTAGTTTCTAAAATAAAAAAAATTACATAAACTCAAAAGAATATTATTTTTTATTGGTATTTTTTTAAATTAGTTTTAGGTTTGTCAGTAACCACATTATTTGAAAAAACCTCTTCGGCTATAAATATTATAAAAAGTCGATTTCGTAATTATATGGGAGATGAATTTTTAAATGATTATTCAATAACATATATAAAAAAATATTTGATTATATTGACAATTGAAAAAAATATAAAATCTATTTATCTTATTATTTTAGTGTTTATATTTATTTGTTAGACAATTTAAAAACTAATTATATTTTATCATAATAAAATATAATTATAAAAATTATTATCATATTATATATGCATTGCCCCTACTTGACAAATTTTTTGGATCCGTCGTTGGTTACAACATGCTGTATAACATTATTGTAGGTTTATGCATTAAGGTTACATACCACTTCATAGTAATATGTCATATTAGACCAACTAATGGGTGGCATGGAATAGAGGGACTGTGATTCCACTTTGTGCTTCTGTTCAGGAGGCAGTTCTCTCAATATCCGAACTTCATCTCTCAAAGAATCGATGAAATAATCAACATCAAATATATCTGCAAATTGGCTGCATACCGTGACAATTGGACAACAAATTGAGAGCATATTTTCATTCTGGAATCTATATAACCATCAACCAAATAGCTAACAAAAGATTTTCTCTACAGAATTTTATAAAATAACACAAAATAACTAAACAGTTTTGCGGCGGTTTAAAAACGCCGCTATCCAGCCTCAAAATTGTTGCTGTTCGCTACTTGTACAATATTGCAGACACTATTATTTCAATATAGTGTTTTAAAAAAAAAAACAGATATCTATGCATTTTTTGTGTTTATTCTTATCAAAATAATTTTCATAAAAAATTATCAACTGTTTATATGTCCCTTTCAATGAAAATAATGAGAGAACTAACACAAGGTTATGCATCTATGATATTTTACATTTTCAACACTTATTATTATTTTATCCCAATGCACATCGATAATAAATTCTCAAAATAACTAAATAACATCAAGCTAAGGTCAGCTGGTTTTCTCAATCTAAATTTTTATTTTAAAAATTTTATTAGGAAATTAAAATATTAAAAAATAGTCAATTTGATTATGTTCCAATTAAATTTAATGTTTTTAAATTTTTTTCACAAAATTTTAAAATAAAAATTTAAAATAAAATTAAATATATAATTTACACTTAGATAGTCCAACAACATTAAATTATATAGATTTTAGAATCATATTAAAATTAAAAATTAAATATATCTAATTTGATTTCAAAAATTAATTTATAAAATAAGAAACATCTCATACTCATAAATTATCAAGAGATATTATTTTTGAACGACGTGAAATTTGTAATAAAAACAATCAGAAAGATCCAATTATGGTCACCTTCATCAATTCTAGTTGTTCTCCCTGAAAAGTTAATAGGCGAAAACGTAGCCGGTTCCACTCACCTATAGTCATTCCAAAAGGAGGTATTATCCAATTCAGGAACAATTAGTGTCACATTCATATATCTTGCAATGGCCACCATATCACATATCTGCGGTAAAATTGAAGGAAAAACAAAAAAGAAAATTAAAATTAAAGAAAAAAATTATATAGGAAAATATATTAGTTATGTAGTATATGGAAAGTCTAAATTTGGAGGCTTCGGTTATAAATATATATTATAGGATTAATGGGTTAAATATGCATACTCCTGCTCGCATTTGATTCAATCCTCCATTTGAAGAAACCGTTAGATACCCATTATTCTCATAAGTCCCTGCACGAAAAAGAAAAAAACAAAAAGAAGAGAGAAAAAAAATGCAAGAAATTTCGTTTAGTAAGTCTCCTTTAATGACACATGGACCTGATTTGGAAAAGCATGATATGCACAGCCCATATTCATGTGATGTTATTAATGCATTTGATTGAAATTTGCATATTGCTTATTGTTGGTTAAATTTTAGATAGGTGCTTGGGTGCAACTACAAGGACATCTATTAATGTGATTAATTTTTCAGAGATTATGGCCAAAATGTTTGAGATTTATTTCCACTTTTTTCTTATTGAGATTATGAGCTGTACTTATAATAATAGAAAGAAAAACTAAATAAAAACTATTATATCGAAGTCTTAATTATTTTTAAGTCCTGATTAATTCTTAATTATTTATTATTCATTCTTATCATGTGAATATGTCGTCATTTATCAGCTAGAGTTTTCATGTCATAGTATTAAAGATTCAAAGGCTAAAGTTTTATTTTTATTAGATTCCACAAAAAAGTTTATCATAAAACCAATAAAAAAATTTATATAAAAAATTTACTCAAATCCAAATACTTATATTGTTGATAATATATAAATATACTTTTCAATAATAGTACTATATTAGATAAATCTATAAAGACTATCTATAAATCTCACTTTTATAAAAGGTATAAAATATCATATAGTTATAAAACAGTTAGTAGATAAACGGATGAACTAACGCAAAGCTTTAAATCAAAATAATATATGTGATTCTTATAATTAATCACTATATTACATCTATGTATTATTAGAAAAATTTATAAAAATGATTTACGCTAATTGTGTTTGAGAATACTGAATATCATTTTTACAAAATGTGATCTCCGCCATTTTATAACTTCTGAAAAATCTTGAGAGTGAAAAAATCAGCCATATATTATTTAACTTATTTTTAATATATATTTTATTTTTAACATATGTTCCTCTATAATTATAACTATTTTAAAGGATACGTACTTTGTGGGGAGAGCGAGGCGACGGTGGTGAGTGAGGAGCGAGTCTTAAAGGACGTAGGTGTAACCATGTCTCCAATGATGTCCTTGAATTGCACCAAGATGGTCCAAAGAAGAACCAAATACGCAATTCTAAGCACCCAAACCTTCCATGAAGATTTCTTTCTTGCAACCATAAGGAGGAACCTGAGTTTCTCACTACCATTATATCCATCATGCAACAAACTCTTGAATTTCTCAGCCTTCAACACCCCTCCGTTCACCAAGCTCTTGAAAATCTCTGCCTTAATAACCGCAACGAATTTCATCTTTCCGTATGGCTTCTCCTTCGTGCCGTCGTCCTCTAGCTCCGGTTGATCCTCATAAATGACCTTGCTAAACATCATTTTTTTGAATTATTTATTGTTGTTCATATAAATAATAATAATAACCAAATGAAACTGGATAAATTCAAAATGTATATATAAACAAAAACAGAACTATTGTTATAATTATTCCCCTCAAGAAGGAGAGGGTGGGATTATTTTTGTTTTAGGAAGTGGTAAGAAGGAGCAGAGAAGAAATCAGAACACGGAAGAGCAAGTTCAAGCTAATAAGGAATGGAAGAAGTAAGAGAGTATTTAAAGAAAATTTTTAGGCCGCTTTATTATTTATTTATGTTTTTGAAAATGCATATTGCAAATGCTCCTATTATGGTATACAGAAAGGTGCACAATCACCTACATATACATATTGAGAATGTACATAACATGCATATTAAGTTAAAAAAAAAAAAAGTAAAGGGACAATTTTATGCTCAAAAATTTTGATTTTGTACTAATTAACCCTTAAAAAAAATATTATTTAGATTTTTCATAACAACACACACAGTAAACATATACGTTGTTCTGATAATAGTAGTACGAAATAAAATAAAATGAAATTGTCCATATATTTTAGGTTTAATTATTCTGTTGATCCCTATAGTTTCACGAAATTTTTAATTAGGTCCCTATACTTTTTTTTCTTTTAATTGAGTCCTTGTGTCAAATTTTTTTTAATTGGGTCCCTACACTTTTTTTTCCTTTTATTTGGGTCTTTATACCAATTCTTTTTTTTAGTTAGATCCCTATAAAATTAAGTCAATTACTACTAAAAGGGACTTAATTGAAAAACAAAAAATTTAGTGCAAGGATCCAATCAAAAAGAAAAAAAGTATAGGGACCTAATTGAAAATTTTACGAAACTATAGGAACCAATAGAGTAATTAAACCTATATTTTATTGTTTATAATAGTGTGTATTCCATTGCTGTCGCATATAAGTATGAAAATGATGTAATTTTTTATAGTGAAATATTTATTATTTTTTGAGTTTTCATATCACTTTTATTAATTACTTTCTATTGGCCACAAATCCTACTAAAAC
The DNA here is from genome assembly GCF_000817695.3 of Arachis duranensis. NCBI lineage: Eukaryota > Viridiplantae > Streptophyta > Magnoliopsida > Fabales > Fabaceae > Arachis > Arachis duranensis. Next base: position 76,515,715 of record NC_029776.3, on the reverse strand, counting down.
AGGTGAAGTTTCACTCTCACTCTAAAAATTATTATTTATGTGACGATCTTTTATAAATAAATACACTTCAATAATTAATAGTACATATAAACATTATCGTTAAATTTATGTGATGAATTAATAAAAGGACGTAACGTGTCCATCATTTACTATCATAAAGTCTAAAATTAGTACTTTTTTTTAAAACTAATTAATCCGAATGAAATCAAATTTTGTAAAGACCTAATTATAATTTTACTCAAAAAAAAAATAAAACAAAAAAAACCACAAGCACATAACATTTACTTTTGCTACGTATACTATATATCTACATTCTCAATATATACATGAGTGTATACTATTATACAAAAATATTATATACACATAAAAAAATCAATCATTAAATTAGTTATTATAAATTTATATATAAATATATTATACTATTTAATTTATTTTTAATTTATATAATATATTTTATATGATTACTTGAGTTAGTAGCTGACTTTTATTTTGTGCACACATCGCAGGTTTGTATTCTATATATGTTGATGACTTCAATTTTTTTTTCCACTTTTCTTGAGGAATCAATACTGCGTTAATAAGTTTCTTTCTTTCAGTTTGTTTATTAGTGTTGTGAAAAATATGCTTCAAGAAAACATGGGAAAAAATGAACCGAGAACCTATCCAATATTAATTCGCGATTGGTGCACGTAGTAAAATTTAGCACTTTTCTTGAAAAGCATAATAATGGCATGAAACCAAATTTTCAATGAAAAATATGGCAAACTTTTAAATTTGATTTCCATAATTAACGCTACGTACCACTATTTATAATTGTAGCAGGTGATTATTATTTTATTTTTGACATAATAGTCAGACTCATTATTAAATTTGGATCGAATTTGTTGGTTCAATCGAAAAATTAATGAACCAAATTTTAAAATTGGTCCAATCCAAGTCGAAAACCAGTCTCATTGTTGAATCGGTTAAATTTGGTTTGTTTACTACAAGATATTATCGGAATAGCGATTGATTTGGTGACCGATTCTGGTGGTTGCTAAAACTTTGGTCGCTAATTTAAAAATAGCGACCAACTTCGGTTGTTAATCGTTACCGACCGATATTAGTGACCGATTTTCAATCAATACTACCAAACTAGTACTAAATGATATTGGTCACTAATAAAGTCGGTCGCCAAATGACTACCATTTTTCTTGTCGTTAAATTGGTCGCCAAGAAAATCAGTCGCTAAATTAGTCGCTGATGTCTAATCTAAAAATCTAAAATCAATAGCTAAATCGGTCACTTTTACTGATTTTCTAATTATAAATTTTTACTAATTTCACATATACTACTATTAAAACTTAATTTTTATAAATAATTATATTTGAATAAAATATAAAAAGTCAATTTTTTTAAATGAATACTAAAAATAGTCATAATATTTATATCAAAATATAGAAATGAACATTGATGTAAATATATAAAATTTATAATTCAAATCTAAATGTACGTTGATAGCTTTATAACTAATGACTCTAAACGTATAAAAAAAAACAAGCAAAGAAAAAATTAGTCAAATTCCAAAAAAAGAGGACCTAAAACAAATTCACCACCAAAACCAAGTAAGCCTCCACAGTTCCACCAATGATTCCACACAAATGGTTATAAGAATATTTATAAAATATTTTAATTTTTTAAAATATTTAAAATATATAAAAATATTTATAATAAAATAGATAGGCCAATAAAATTAATTAGTGAATTTGAGTCTGACCTATTAACATATTAAAATTTAAAAAAAAAATTGAGTCTGTACCTCTTTTATAACAGGTCAGATCAGATCAGGCCAAATACAAGTCAGGTTCCTGACTTTTTTCTACCCCTACACATAAATAAATCGCTTCTTAGTCTGAGAAGACTTCAAACAATAATATTTAACGTTCTAACTTGGTGAGAGTATCCAATCTATGCATTGCCTAAAAAAGTTAGTTGAATATTTAATGTTATTAGTTAGTAAGTTATCCAATTAAATCAATTAAATCAATTGTAATTCTGAGAAGACTTGAAAAAATAATATCAAAAATTTTTAGGTTGTGCTATCATGCAATCTAAGTCATCTACGTCCTAAAACAACTTTATACAAATAATATATTTGTACATTTATTCTAATAGTGAAACCTTCAAATTACTTGGAGATTAGACGTATGCGTTTTAAATTAAATCAGTATATATTATATATTTACTTTCTCTATAAATTCTTTTCTGTTGAATTTACAATTCCTTTTCTATTTAGTAGTTTATTTAGAGTTTAGAAGTAATATTTTTATTATCTGAGAATTTTCAAAAACTATTTTAATAAAGGTCTGTCTAAAAGCAATAGATCTCAAAAGATATCTTTAAAAAATTTATATCTCATAATCTATTTTTTAATCAACTTAAAATAATATTTCAATTTGAACAAACTGACATATATTCTCGCTGAAAATAAGTAAAAGACTTTAGACACTTTTAAATTTATTTTTAGATAAAATCATTTAAAGTACGATTTAATCCCCCTTTCGCGTGAACTTTCACAACTTTATTCTTGATTTTGTCATCAGCAAAAAAAGAGAGCATCAGGACCATCTTCTACCTTGTGGTCAACATCCATTGTGGTCTAAACTAATAGAACCAGACCTCAATTAAGGGAATATAATTGTCAAAAGGCTCTTTTATGTTAGATGATCAAAGATACATAAAAAGTACGTAAGTCAAGATTCCCATTAGGTGAGATTTATTTAGATGAAGAAAACATAATCAATATTAGCACATCCTTGAAAGGACATTATAACACACTAATGGTTTCATGATGGAATATATTAAGAGAAATATATTCATTTTTAAAGATCAGACACAAAATTCAACTCAGACAGCCATATACGAGAATTGTATTTTCATCAAATGTTGAAGCTTGAGTGAATAGATAACATCTAAGAAGACATAGAAAGCTTTATATAGCAAAGTAACGAAGATGAGACGAGTCACCAATGACTCATTTAACCCCAAAGTACTAATCTTCAACTAATTTCTGATCCAAAGTACTTTCTTGCAGTAGTTGGTAGCAGCAACGTATTCTACCTTAGCTATTGATAGATCAATACTTTTGTTGTTACTCCCCAAGTGACAAGACACTTTCCAAAGGAGCAACAAGTCCCATTAGTACTCTTTTTATCAACTTTGTCTCCAGCAAAATCAACGTTCTTGCATCCCATTACTTCAGATCCTAAACTTTCTCACATAAAAAAACCAAGATTTGTAGTGCCCTTAAGGTATCTCGTAATGCTTTTTACAGCCCTAAGATGAGACTGCTTAGGATTTGATTGAAATCTTAAGCAGATACTCACACTAATGTTGATATCACGTTTATTAGCAATTAGATAGAGAAAAGACCTAATCATCCCTTTGTATATAGTCTTAGAAGTGCTTGTACAATTCTCGTCATCATCAAAGATTTGATATGTGGGTAATGGGAGTTGTCATGGGTTAATCATCCTTCATATTGAACTTGTTTAAAAGCTTTGCAATATTTGGAATGATGGATGTGGATTCCCTTCTGAATTTGCTTCATCTAAAATCCAAGAAATAACTCTAGCTCTCCCATCATACTTATCTAAAACTCACTTCATCATCAGTTCTCACTTCATTAGTTCTGAGAAGTATTAGTACAAAGAATCTAGAGTTGATGCAAAAATAATATCAACATATATTTGGACAATTAGAAGCTCTTTATTCTGATGATGAGGCGTGAAAAAAGTAGTATCCAAAGTCCTCTTTTAAATCCATTCTGAGTTAAGAATGAACTCAGACGATCATACAATGCTCTTGGTTCTTGCATCAATTCATACAAGTCTTTTATAAGCTTTATTATATAATGTGGATGCTTTTAATCTTCAAAGCCAAGGGACTGTTTCGCATATACTTCCTCAAATATGAAGCAATTCAAAAAGGTATACTTCACATCCATTTCGTACAAAGTGATCTTCTTAGAAGCAGTGAATGTAAACTCCAATGAATTAATAAATAATTAATTAATAAATTAATTGAGTCAAAAAAATTAAGAAATTAAAATTTAAATTTAAAAAAAGTAAAAATAATTAGAATATGAATTTAAAGGTTAATTTTAAAAATTTTAAAATGAATGAATTGGACTCATGTTGGGCCCGAGTCCACACACACATATATATAATGCAGCTGAAAAAGAAGATGGGAGTGAAGAAACCTAACACACACACCTGAAAAAGAAGACGGGAGTGAAGAAATCTAAACCCCCAAGTTACACTGTCTATCATCATCTTTAAATTCTCATAACTTTTAATTTGGAGCTATGATTGATGTGCTGTTTACGGTCACGCGTCATCCATCTCTTTCTCTACGTTTCTATCAGAATAAGTTAGTAAGAATTTTGAATTTTCTTGTTCCATTTTTACTGCTCATGTCAAATTCGGGTTTGTGCTTTGAGTATTGAGAAATTTTGTAATTTTGATAGTTTAGGGGTGCACTAGTACGAGTTATTGCTAGCTTTCATCCAAATAATCAATGGGTAAAGGTGAAGAACTCTTATTCTCTTTGAATTTTTTGATTTCATGAAGATTAAGGATTGAGAATTGTGATTATGTATGAATTGGTGAAAAATTAGATTGATTAGCATGGTTGGAACTTGCTTGGCATGGCTTAGGGTGGATTTGAATTTCGGAATCAAGTGGTGAGGTTTTGGTGGACATTGGATTTTGCCGAAGGAAAGCCAAGTGATGGAAAAAATCGTCTTCGTTAAGGTATGGGTTTTAATTTCGAGTAGGCATTTTGTAAGATTATGTGAATGCCTAGGTTAATTGTCCTAGGATAGGATTGATGGAATGGTTGAGGTTGTGCTAATTGGTTGCAAATTGTGAATTTAGAGATTATTGAGTGAATAAAGGTATATATGTATATACGAATGAGCTAAATTGAATATGAGTAATAGTATGTTTGATTATAATGAAAATTGATATGAAATTTGGGCTGGAAGCCGAGATAGGGTGAAATTATCCCCTATATGGTAAATTACGGTAAGTGGCGGTGTCATCTTGTTGCAATGTGTTGAAATAATGATGATGATGATGAGTGATTTTTGGCGTGAATGTGAATTTTGGATGTATGAGAATTGCTTGTTGTGTTGTGAATGGATAATTGATGGATTGTGATATGTATAAGTTGGAATGGAGTTAAATAGGTTCGAAATGGTTGTAAATTGGTAATAAGTTGTGAGACAATGTATTTTGGGCTGTTTTGATAGGAATTTGATAAAAGAGTAGTTAAGATTGTTGTAAATCTTTTTCGTACATTCGTTTCGCGTGTACGCACAAAAAGGAGGCTCATGCATACGCATGATTATCCTATTTTCCAAGAAATGCTGCTTTCAACTATTTTTGTCTATTCAGCCTGCTTCTTCACCTCTGTAACCCTTATTTATGTTCCGATAACTCATTTTAACCTTGAGAATAAGTGTGAGCATAGTTAGGGAATGAATTTGATGAATGCAAATAAGAATGTGGATTGGGGAGTCAAAGATAATATGGGTTGATGAGAGCTTATGGATAATGAATTGATGGAATATGAGATTGACTTGAGAGATTGTTGGCAAGGTTTGGGTGATATCCCGCTCACGGTATGAGTTAATTACAATATGTTTGATTGTGATTATGCTCAATTATGACTTTGTTAAAGAGGAGTTTGATGAGGGTAATGATTATGATTGAAAGGTGTGTCGGGTACTATATCCCAAGAGTGTGACAGGCACTATATTTCAAGATTGTGCTGGGTACTATATCCCTGATAGATGATGATTGTGATCTTAGTTGTGTATGATTCATTTTCCTTTTGTTGCATCGTATTCTCTCTGTTGGTAAAGTATGTCAGGAACTGGGTGCGCAGAATTATACTTCGCACAACTGAACCAGCAAGTGCACTGGGTCGTCCAAGTAATACCTGAGTGAGTCAGGGTCGATCCCATGAGGATTGTGATTTGAAGCAAGCTATGGTTATCTGGTAGATCTTAGTCAGGCAGATAGTAAAGTTGTTTGTTTGTTTAAATCGCATAAAAGTAAAATAAAGATAACGTTACTCAGTTGATGGTGAAAGCAATGATAAGAAGATGGTTAAGGCTTGGAGATGCATTATTCTTCTGGGTCAATTCGGTTTTACTGTCTCCTCCAACTGTGAATGACTTCTTCTATGGCAGGCTATATGTGATCAACGCCTTTCTTGAGAGGTCACCGATTCTCCTCCAGAGCTGAACACTAGGGTTAGTGCGCTTCCAGTCTAATTGAGGGTGAAGCTCCTGTAGTCCATTCCCCTTAGTGATCCTACTCAAAACGCCACAAACAAGGTCGAATCTTCTGGATCAGAGAATGTTATGCCTTTGGTTCTAGCCTCTACCACAAAGACTATAATCTCCCCATACCTCCACTGAACTAGTGTCTCGAGAAGTCCCCAGCGAAGTCGTGGATTAGCTGTCTAAAAGATATATAATCAAGCTAGTGGTTCATCGTTGTCCGATGAAAGACTCACTCTGAACCCATGTAGAATGAGATAACCTTGTGCCGGTTCAACGCATTCATAAGGATGAAGAACGAAGATACATCTTAGAATAGAGAATCAAACACGGATTGAAGATAGCAATAATACTTTTATTAATCCATAAAACATCCTAGGAGGTTTAGCGACTCATACTGATAGAAAATACAATGAAACATGTAAAGTGTTCGAAAAAAATGGTCGATTCCTAAAAGTATAAAAGATCTCAAATAAATACTAGAATAATGACTAAGGATTACATAAGAAGGGTAAAATAGTCTTTCAGTGCGAAAATCCACTTTCGGGACCTACTTGGTGAGTGTTTGGGCTGAGAAAAAGAGTAATCCACATGCTAAGAGGACTCTAGGGTGTTGAACGCTTGCTACAGGCACCTTCTTGGGGATTGGACGCTGGTCTCTCCTCCCTTGGGCCTTGGACGCCAGAATAGGGCAGATAGTTGGCGTTGAACGCCAATTTTGGGCATTCAATTCTGAAGCAAAGCATAGACTATTATATATTGCTGGAAAGCCCTAGATGTTAGCTTTCTATATCCATTGAGAACGCTTCATTTGGACTTATGTATCTCCAAAAAATCTCTTTCGAATGCAAGGAGTTCAGATCCTGACAGCATCTGCAACACTTTCTCTGTCTCTGAATCAGACTTTTGCTCCAGCTCCTTAATTTTAGCCAAAAAATACCTAAAATTGCATAAAAATACACAAACTCAAAGTAGAATCCAAAAATTTTAATTTTTCACTAAAACCTATGAAAACCTAAACAAAACATACTAAAAACCATATGAAAATGATGACAAAAAGCGTATAAAATATCCGCTCATCAGCACTATAGCCCAAAAGTGTGACAGGAACTTTATCCCAAGAGTATAGCAGGCACTATATCCCAAGAGTGCGGGAGCATTTTACCTTGGGAAGTGTAATGAGCACTATATCCCATTAGTGCGACGGACACTTTATCCCAAGAGTGTGGCGGGTACTTGATGATCGAATTTTTGTGTGGTAAAGAATTTCACAAATAAAATATCATTGCAAGTATAGTTTCTAAACCAACAAATAATCCTTTCATGCAAACATTTGGTTGTCACAAGTAACAAACCCCAATAAAAATAACCGAAGTATTCAAACCTTGGGTCGTTCTCCCTAGGAATTGCAATAAGATGTTCTTGTTATTGGCTATGAAGTATATTTTGGGGTTTTTGTAGTAAGAGACAAGAAATGTAAATGGCAAAGGAAATGAACTAACAATTGAGAAAGTTCTTGACAAGGTGTGAGAATTAGAAATCCTATCCTACTGATCTTCTTCAAATGTGACAAGAAGAATTATCCATTGCTCGACTTAGTTAACCTCTAACTATGAAGGAAAGTCAAGTGGATATCAACTTGAGACCACAAGTCCTAGTCTAATCATGATGAAAGACTAGCATTAGTGATAATTCAAGTCAACTAGCAACTTTCAATTATCAATCAACAAGAGAGTTTGATCATTCAAGTGTCTCCAATTACTCAACCTATGCCAAGAGAAGAAAAACCTAACTCATAACTAGAAGAAGCATTTCATCAAACACACAAAAGACAATAAAGGCAAACATCATAAATTATAAGAATTAAAGGAACTACAACTAATCAAGGCAAGAGATTAACAATAAAAAACTAAAGCAAGCATTAAAAGAAAGGAAAACAATAAATTTCATTGAAAGGAAATGTAGATCTACAAAAGAATTCATAAACTACAACTAACAATACAAGAGAATTACAAGAGGAGTAGAAAGCTATAACTACAAGAGAACAATTAAAGACGAAGAAGGAAGATTAAAGCAAGAAAGAGAAAGTAGATATATATCTAACCTAATCCTAATTCTAGAGAGAAGAGAGAGGTTCTCTCTCTAGAAACTAACTCTAAACTAAAGCTAAAACTAAACTATGACTCATTAGTAATTAAGATCCTAACTTCCCCTTCAATCCTTGGGTTTAATAGCATCAGAAGTGAGTTGGATTTGGGTCTGGGAAGACCAGAAATCGCCACCAGCGGATTCACTTTAAGTGGGTCACGTGCGAGCACCGACGCGTACGCATGGATTACGCGTACGCGTCGCCATGCGACTCCATTCCTAACGTTTTCAACCTGAAATCACTAACAATCATATCAAGGCATCTAGTGGAATCAAAAGTGAATTAAATTTAGCCAATTAAAGGCCTAAAAAGCATATTTTTACACTTAAGCACAAATTAGGAGACAATCATGAAACCATGCTATTTCATTGGATAAATTTGGAAAAAGTGGATGAAATCCACCTAGATTAAGCACAAAATGTACCACGAAATAGTGGTGCATCAAATCTCCCCACACTTAAACCAAGCATGTCCTCATGCTTAACCAAGAAGGAAACAAAGGTACTATCATTTATTCAAAGCAAATAAAATATATGCAATCTACCTAAATGCGACTATCTAAATGAATGCAAGTGCTTGGTCAAAATAAATCAATTTCCAAGAAAACCAATATAAGCATAAGGGCTAAGGGTATTAACAACCAAGCCAAACCACAATTTAATTGAGCTATTAAAGATTTTAGAAACTTGCAAGAAAGGAATTGATTTTAGGTGAAAACATTTAATTGAGCATCGAACCATCACCAGATGTGTATCCGCTCTATTCGCTCAAGTGTATAGGGTTAATCCACTTCAATTGTCAAACAATCAAATTTAGGACTCGTATAACAGAAGGCGGCATAGTTGATGATCCATCAGTGTCAGCAAACTAAGATAAAGAAATCAGATGATGTGCAATAATGTTCAATTATTGAAGGAATACAATTAAAACACAACAAAGGCTCAGATAAGGCTTTTTTAAACCTGCTAAAGAAACTCTAAAAGATCAACAGTTGACACCTAAAATACAAGGTAACTACAAACAATTACATAACACCACGCATCAGTAATATACTAATATGTAAAACATGGAAGGCATTTAGCACTTCTTGCAAATTGAATTTAAATAAAGTTTATATTAATAAATGCATGGCTCGATGCACTTCATTCTAAATAATTAGTCAGTATTTTACCAAAAACAATGATATTGTTAAACCTTATATTCTAAATAATTTTTTAAAATAAAGTATGAGAATCACAAGTTCCCATGTACAAGCCATAATAAGCAATTAAGCATGACTTGAAATATAAGCAAGAAACAAAAAATTTAACTAAGAAACAGAGACGAAGTATATCATGAAGCTCTCTAATAAAAAAAGTAAGCAATGTTTGCCGAAATCAATATCCTACTTAGTCTATCAGTCGAAAGGGCAAAAGAAAATGTAAAATGTGAAATAGTAATGTGATACACTCGTACACTCAAACTTCCATTATTGAAATGAAGGTACCTTTGAAAGCCTTTGTATACGTGACGCTGCAGCTTTGCGAACCACAACAGCATCAGATACTACTTCTAGTACATCCTCGACTAGCAAAGAGTAAGTACTCACCTAAAAGTATGGCAATCAAGAATTATAATTTGTAGACTAAACCCCTTAGGAGTCACAAATGATCAAAATGAAGGAATTATGACTTGGATTTGTTAACATAGGATGTAGACTTTCATTTCCAATTGGATTGGCAAAAATTGCATGCTATTTTGAGTTCTAAACTTGGTTTTATTAACCTTACAAAGAGGCACTAACTTACCAAACTTGAAGGCATAATTGATAGTCCAAATGAATCAAGCTCAAGTTCTTCAACAGCACCTGAATTGAGGCTGAACATGTATCTACACACCTAAGAGTTTAGACTTTCCTTATCAAAGTTTAGACTTCAACAACACCTGAATTTAGGTTTTATCCATTGAAGATGAAAGCAGAATCTGCATCAAGAGATATTATAGATCAGACTAACATTCAAACAGAACACATAAGAGAGACAAATATAGGATGTCTCGTAGTGTCATATCTAAAAAAGAAAATATTGTACAGGAACTATCCTAAATGCATTTGCAGTTTATACGATTATAATTATTCTTAATCACATTAGAGGTGAACAAGTGCATTAGTACCTTAGAATAATACTCAATTGTATTTTTGAAGTCCTTGTCTCCAAATGCAATATCCCCAAACTTTTTTGTGTTTAATATATCTTGCACTTGTTGTGTCCACTCTTGAAAGAAAGCTGCAACAATATTCTCGGTTAATTGACAAGAGAAACCACAAAAGAAGTTGGCAGAATAAGATATACAATTATAGTCTTGTGAGAAATTACCAAGGGTTTGTGCTAATCAACGTCTCAGTACAAATAGAAGAAGAAAAACAACAACCAACATAGAAAGTAGATCCATCCTTGTACACAAATTTATGGTCATTGAGAAAAGCAAACAAAACATATAATAAATTAATGGCTTAAGAAAAATGTGAAACGTTAAAACAAGAACAAAAAAAACTAAGACATGGAAATTGAACATTTTTGTATCCCTCTCTCCTTCTGCGAGCTCGCACCGGTGACGGCCTCCTCGCGGCTCCATGATGGCGATGATGGAAAGCTTGCAGTAGACGCGATGGTAGCTCTCTCCCCCTCGGCGATCTCTTGCATGACCCATGGCTCTTCTCTCCACGCATCTTCTCTCGGCGAAATCGACGGCAATGGCGAGGCATGTGACGGCGGCTTCCGATGGTGACTGTGGCGGACATGAACGACGCTGGTGGCAGCTGGCTTGACGGCGACGACTTCTCTCCTCTGTTCGTGCTTCCAGTGGCGGCGGCAAGGACAGATTCGACGTCAGAGACCCGACGAAGCTGGCAACGATGGCTTCCCCCATGCCCGCGAGCACAACTGCAGTAATTCGTGGTGAGGGCAAAGGCAAAACGGCGAGGTGACGAGGAAAGCTCCCTTCGTTCGACCTCTCTCTCTCTCCCCTCTTTGTCGACAACGCAACAACCTTGGCAGCACGGCGGTGGTGTGCGACGGCGGCGGCGAGCTGCTCTATCCCCTCTTCTCTCTCAACCTGCACTCTCTTTTCTTTTCCCTTTCTTCCTGTTCTTCTTTCTGTTTTTTGTGTGTGTGGGTGAGTTGTGTGTGTACCGTGGGTGAGGGTGAGTGTGAGAGATGAGTGTAGTGTTAGGGTATAGGGTGGTGTGGGGTAGTTTAGGTATTTTTATTAAAAGTACGGTTAGTAGTGTAATTTTATGAAATAATTAAAAAAATAAAATAATAATAAAAAATTAAATTAAATATAAAATTTCTATCTTAAAAAAATACTTTTCAAATGTAATTTGTAATTTATTTTCACTCAAATGCTAATTTAAAAAAATATTAGATATAAATTAATTAATTTTTCTTTATTTATAAAATTAGGTTAAAAATCTGAATATTTAAAATTAAGACATATAAAATATTCACTATTTTTCAATTATAAGAAATCTAAATAATAAATAAAAATTTACTCAATTTTTATATAAAAATCTCTAAAAATATAATCTTAAATAAATATAATACATCATAAATAATTTATTAATAACTTTTTAAAATTCGGAGTTTTACACAATCATAATACAAATTTCTTAAATTAAATTGTTTAATACTTCTATTATTGAATTTTAATTTCAAATAACCAATTATAAAATTCGCACAAGAATATTAATTAATTTAACTGTCCAAATATTAATAAAACTAATTTAATTACTCTTAATAGATTAATTTATAAAATAAGAAGTTTATAATAATAAGTTATAACTTTTTCATGTTAAAAGTTACTTAAATTAAGCTATATAATTCTTTCTTATTTTTTAATGACTAAAATTACGCAAAATATTCAATTATAATAAAATTACTTAAGAATCTTAATTAATTTATAATGAAATTATCTCCGAATCTATTTAATTATTTCTATTAAAATAATTTCTAAAATTATAAAGTTTAAGCTTAATAAAATAAAATCACAATTTATTTATATTTAGATTTTCAAAAATGCAAGATGTTACATAATAAAATTATTTTTGAAAAAAATATATACACATTTTTTTACTTTTAAAGTGTTTAACATTTTGAAAAAAAAGTTATAAAATATATTTATATTTTGTGACAAATTAATTTTTTGTTACAAAATAATTGAAATTAATTTTTTGTTAGAAAATAATTGGAATTTTTGAAAGAAAAAGTTGTTTTGTTACAAAACAATTGGAGTTTTTGAAACAAAAAATAAAGTTTGTTACAAAATATTTTAAATTTTTGCAACTTTTTTTTTGTTACAAAATATTACAATATTTTGTAATAAAACATCATCTCGTTACAAAAACTAACATAATTGGTAACAAAATAAAACAAGTTGTTACAAAATATTATCATGTTTTGCAACAATTTGTAATGTTGTTGCAAAATATTATTCTTTTGTAACATCATATTTTATTATTAGAAAATACTATTTTTTTGTAACAATTTTAAATTTGATACAAATTTTTTGTTACAAATGTTTCATTTTCTTGTAGTGAATCAAGGTGAGTATATTAAATATTGATGCTAATTGAAAGATATTTGATGAGCTAAATAATATATATAAGGTTGAATAATATAAAGTAATAGTAATATATATAAGATTAAATATATATGAGTTATTAATATAAATGACATTAATAACTCAATGATAAAAGATATTTGATGAAGCATTAGCGAAGCTAAGCTCACCAAAGAATACCATTATATTTACTCGTATCGACAAATTTAAAACTTGATAATAATAATAATAATATTAATTAAATTCTATTTTTAAATTAAAAATATCAATTATTTAAATTAAAATATACATATAATTTTTATTATATTTATATTTTAAAAAATGTGGGTCGTTACATCCTACCCACCTTACAAAAATGTTTGTCCTCGAAAATTAATACAATAAAATAAGTTCAAATTCTACAAAAAGAAACCAGATTCATGAGAAAAACACAAGTAATGTTAAGGATGGATACTTAAAAAGATTCAAGTGAATAGATAGGATCACAATGAGGCAAAGATATATATAAAGGATAAGGTGTGGTTGAAAGAAGTAATCGAATCACATTTTAATGAGGAAATCCGAAATAAAGAATTCCAATGAAAACAATAAAAGAAGAGATGACACCAAATCACATTAGCACAAATAGAGAGTATACGTCGAATCGAATCCAACCTATAAAACATAACTTCTAACGGAACCAGACTCCATGATTCGCATAACCTATTATTTCTATTTCGTCTATGACAATCCATTAGTGTTCCCATATACATAAGTCATTAGTATTGAGTTGGCCAGACTTAATACTATGAGAAATGCAACGGTCGACTAACAGCATCAATCAATAGACATTCATGCATCTGAAACTCAAATTCTTGTCATTAGGACAAGTCCTATCGCTTGATAGACACTCAGAGTATGCAATAGAGCATAGTCAGCCCATTCTCAAGGCTCTAACAGGAACGAACTGCCCTGATACCATAATGTAACACCCTAACTTTTAGCACGCCATGATCGTACCAAAAGTAAGGCATTACTAACCTGTTTTCCTTATTAACTATTTAATATTGAGCCTTTAGTTCGGTATCAGGTTTCAGTTTATAGAAAACTCCAGGAAATTATTTTTAGTAATTAAAATTACATATAAAAGATCTTCAAATATAAATAATCACATAATTATTATTAATAATAAGTGCTATACAAATAAATTCAATATAAAACTTGAATACAATACCTATCCCTCTAGATAAAATAAAACTTAAAGCAACAAGGGGGAGAAAACTCTATAAAAATAACAGGAATCACAAGTAAATCTACTACTCGTCTGCAGCTTCATATTGAACCTTTGAACCTGTCACTGAAAGGGTAGAATATTTTGGGCTGAGAACAAACTACACGTTCTCAGTAGGGAATAGGAATTCCGTAAAAGTAGAGATTAAAATGCAAATAATCCATTTACTCAAGAGAACTATATTTTTACCAACCCCTGAAAATACTTTTAAATTTTACTTTAGATAACTAACTACTTTCTTTTAAATTTCCGAGTTTAAAACAAAATCCCATTCACAAAACTTGTCATATTAACTATTTCTCAGCCACATAATTAATCCTCAACAATCACAACATCAATTCTTAAACACCTCAATACATTCGCAAACTAATAGCTCAAGAAAGAGATCCAGACAAACATATAAACAACTCAAACAGCACAATCACAGAGAAGTAATACAAGCAAACACAACCAAATGAAAAGGTGCAAACAATGATGAAGGTTGTGGTAGGCTTAGAGAAGGGGAGTTGAATCTATGCCTTCCTTTTTGTAGCTGTTATAACCCTTTTAAACAAAACTTTCAAATCTGATGCTGTTTGTACTCAGCAGCGGAAATTTATGAGACAATTTATTTTTGTCTCATGAATATCAGAAAAACAGAACACAACAGAGAAGAAAAAAGCTAACACCAGCATATATCCTGGTTCGGTTGCTTTGTGCTATGCAACCTACATACAGTCTCCTCCACAACAATGGAAGAATTTCCACTACAGTTAAAAGTATTACATACAACAATTTCACACTCAAGTTCTAACCTAAATTGACATTGGCTATGCTAACACCTAACTATTCACTCTTAGTGCTAACCCAACTAAGAAAGGGATACCAAACAGGTACAAGATACAAGACACTTAACCAACCTAAAAAAATCAGAAAATAACTCTAGGCTTTTCTCTCAAGTGTATCACTCATGGCTTTTACTTGAGCTTTCTCGCAATGCCTTTTCTCACAAGAAATTACAGAAAGATAAATATAGAAAAGTACATTACAATCAGTAAAACATGAAGGAGATTGAATTCATCAACAGCCTTTGTGCTATGCAAAAACCAGATTAGCAAGCCTCTGATTCAGTTCTTCATACTGGCGGAATGCACCTTTGGTTTGGTTACACTATCCAGTTAGTTGAACTTTCTCAAAGAACACTTCTCAGAACAAAACCTCAATACTCTAGTTTTCTCTCCTTGCCTTCTGAATGAACATCAAGCTTCTTTTATCTCCTTGCATTTTCTTGGTTCTTCTTCCAAGGTCAACACCTTGAGCCTTGAGCTTCACTAACCCACGTATTCACTTTTTCTCCTTAATCCCCAGATTAGAAACTTTGCCTTTGACTTCTTCATCTTGACTAAGATCCATAAAATAGCAACCATAGAAATCTTCCAACGGTCAACTTAATCTTAGCCCTTGAAAACCAACTTAGTCCCCAAGTCATGTTTAAGACCGTGGATACACAGTAGAGAAGAGTAGAAACTATCTTTCTTTTGTATTCCATTTCGGATAGAGCAGAGAGTTGGGAAGAACAGAAGAAGATCTGATGCATGCAAGAGGAAATGGGTTACCTTTAACCTAAGCTTGATTTGGTTTGAACTGGGTGATTTGATATCCGCCTTTCAAGCTTAATCTTTCTCTTTCTTGCTTCTTTGGTGATAAGCTTATGGAAGAAGCTTTCTCTTTCTCTTTTTCGCTTTTTTGAATTTGTGATTTGACCTGGTCAGAGAGGAGAAGAATATTTCTTGTGATGTGAGATCAAGTTTGGAGGGAAATGAAATCAACTCGGGCTTGGATCAGACATCTATTAAGCAACCCGTTTGATTTTGGCTTTGTTTCTTTTGGGCTTTGTTTGTTTGACCAGCCCACCAGTCTTGCTAATTGCTTTTCATTCCATTTGGGCTGTTGAATTTTGGCCTGCAACAATAAGTAATTAGCAATAAGTAATTATAATTAATCAACACTAATTATTTATTTTGCCCAAAAATAATATTTGTCATCACTAATTAATTTGGTTAATTTCTTAACTCAACAATCTCTCCCTTGATGACAAACATGGTTTTAAGCAATAATCAAAAGGAAATGAATTTGAGTAGGTTTTAGAAACTCCCTTTGATTTTTGTTATTTGCTCTTGTGTTGCTCCCCCTTTCCTATTCAAGGTTAGCTCCCCCTGAATTTATGCTTTTCTCTTTTGTTCCCTTTTTACATTACGCTTAAAGAGAGTACAGTGAAGAGCTATACACATCAAATAGGCAGCACCACATAATCAGCCCAATCATTAAGCTGATGTTAGCAGCAAAAGCAGCATGTGAAATCAAGTTTTAATGCAGCAAAGCCAAAAACTTATCCTAACACATTTTACCATCCTATTGTCCTACTCCTCCTTTTGTCATCAAGGACAGACAACAAGCAAGATCAACAAAGGCAACATATTGAACTTGCAGAAAAGAGTTAGACCATAGTCCAAAGTACTAACTGAACTAACAAAAGTGCAACAATATTCAAAAGTAGCTAAAGAAACATAATTCATGAGACAAAAAGAGAGCAGCAGCAGCAGTTTTTATGAGACAAATCTTAGGCATCAGAACCATTCCCCTCCGAATCAGCTTCCTCGTCAACATCAGTGGCAAAGTCTTCATCCTTTTGAAGGTTATCAATGAAGGTCATGAACACAGCCACTCTATCCCTTGATTTCTTTAGGAAATTCTCATGTTTGCTAGCTAATTTCCTTTGCTCTTTGCTCATCGCAATCATGTGATTTGATTGGGAAACGAACTCCTGAACAACATCTTTAACCACATTCAGCAAAGCAGATTTCTTCCCAGTAGAGATGGATGTACCCTCAGTGGAGAGAGACGGAGAATCCTCAGGAACAAAGTCATCATCTTCCTCATCTAAGACCACCCTTTCAGATCGAGTAGGTTCTTTGTTCTGTTTCACTGAACCACCCCCTTTTAGGTATGAATGTCTATTTTCATATTCCTCATTGGTCAAGTCAACACCAAAATACTCAAATATGCAAGTTAAAAACATGCCATAAGGTAGTGCTTTGTTCTTTTCACTCCTAACAGAGTCAAACATATATCTAACCATCAAGTATGCAAATGAAATTTCAGTTTTGGTGAGAAGGGCATATAAAACAAGAGTATCAGTGTAGGAAACCCTTTGATATGAGCCGCTTTCAGGCAAAATAATGTGGTTGACCATTCGGTGCAACTGAGCACACTCATATCCTAGGGCTTTGTGAGTGGGTGTAATACCATCAATTAAAGAAACATGTTCACAAATGTGAGCCAATGCATCATGAAAAGGAATTCCAACTCCTTCATCCCACTTAACCGAAGTGTAAGCACAAGGTCCAACATCAGTATACTTCAAAGCATCACTGATAGTTTTATTGTTTAAAATTATGTCTCGGCCCTTTACATACGAATAAGCAGTGCCTTCATGATAAGTCATGTTTGCATAAAATTCTTTGACCAATACAGGATAAACAGGCTTTTTGATGTCAAAAAGATGATTCCAGTCCAGAAAAATCAAGTTATCAACAAATGAAAAACCTTTTCTTTTCAAAGATGGCAGATCAGCGAGAAAAGATGGACATAGGGTGCGATACTTGATAACCCCATCATAAAAGTCATTATTCATGGCAGATTTGAATCTATAAGGGTTATAGTTCGAGTGAGAGGTCAAAAAGTGAGCTTTGTGATCAAAATGTCCAATGTCTGGTTCTTTAACATTTCTGAGAGGGACTCGAGTATTACCTCGTTGAGAGCGCACAGGAACCGACCTGGATTTTAGTTGTGTTAGTTCAGGAGCAGGTTCCTCAGCCGCCGGACGTTTGCTCTTGGAGGAGCTAGGCTTCACAGAACCAGGTTTTGAGGAGCCTGGCTTGGAAGTTGTGACCTTTGGTGGTGGTGTCGGCTTGGCAGGAGCAGGGTACCTTGGCGTGGTCTTGGTTCGTGCCATGGGGGTAGTGCGAGGAGGTAGGAGGAGAAGGTGAAGGAGTGAAAGTATGGTCTTGAAAGCGAGTTGATGGTCTAGGAAGCTTATGGATATTTTCACGCGGTGCTCTTTTAGCAATTACTTTCTTCCCCATTTGGTTAGATTTAGGCTTTTGAGGGAAGAGAAGCAGTTGAGTGAGAGGAAAGAAACCGAAGGGTTTGAGGAGAAGTTATGGAGGGAAGAGAGGGAGTGTTGGTAACCATACCCAAAAGTGGATTTCCAAAACAATGCAACTGCATCACCTTTTGAAATGACATGAAAAGACCTGACCTCATAAAAGAAAGATTTTATTTGATTTAAAAATAAAACAGGAAATTAATTTTTAAATTTTAAAAACTTTTAAAAAATTGACTCAAACTGAAAATCTTTTTGGGTCAAGAACATTGAATGAAAAATTCCTTTTAAAAAAGATTAAGCACTCAGCCCAACAATCACAACAACCAAACAAAAATTGTAACATTCATATATGGGCCCAGAGATGGTTGGTTTTAAGGAAACACATTGGACCACTCTAGATCTGGTTTTGAGGTTGGCCCAAATTGACTTTCACTTGAAACAAGCCCAGAACACGCTGATTTGAAGGAAACGTTCATCACCTGCCCAAAATTGTCTCATACCTGTTTATGAGACAAAAAGCTCCAGCAAATACATCAGCATTTTTCAAATAAGGAATCATAACTCAAAATTCCTAGACTCCTAAGCATGCAGAATCTATCCTTAGCTAATGGTTTTGTGAAAATGTCTGCTAATTGCTCCTCAGATTTAACAAATTGAATACTAATATCCTCTTTTTGGACATGTTCTCTTATTGAGTGAAATTTCACTTCAATATGCTTAGTCCTAGAGTGCAAAACTGAATTTTTAGAAATATTGATGGCACTCATATTATCACGCATCAAGGAAATATTTTTAGCATTTAATTTGTAATCAGCAAGCTGTGTTTTTAACCATAAAAGCTGAGAACAACAAGAAGAAGTAGCTATATATTCAGCCTCTGCAGTGGATAAGGCCACTGTCGGTTGCTTCTTACTTGACCAAACATTTAAGGACTTTCCAAGAAAACAACATAGGCCTGAAGTGCTCCTTCTATCAACTCTATCACCAGCAAAATCTGCGTCACAATAACCAACTGCAGAAAAATTATCAATCTTAGGATACCAAAGACCAAAATTGGATGTGCCATGAACATATCTAATGATCCTTTTAACTACTGAAAGATGTGACTCTTTAGGTTTGGATTGGAACCTTGAACACAATCCAACACTTTGCACAATGTCGGGTCTAGAGGATGTTAAGTACATAAGAGACCCAATCATTCCTCTATACCTAGTTTCATCTACATCTTTCTCAGTTTCTCCCTTATCGAATTTAGAATTAGGGTGCATGGGAGTTCCCATGGGTTTGGCATTTTCCATACCAAACTTCTTAACTAATTCCTTGGCATACTTCTCTTGATGAATGAAAATACCATTTTCAGTTTGTTTAATTTGCAGCCCAAGGAAAAAATTAAGTTCACCCATCATACTCATGTCAAATTCACTTGTCATGAGTTTTCCAAATTCAAAACAAAGGGATTTATTTGCTGATCAAAAAATAATGTCATCAACATATATTTGGACTAGAATAAAAGACTCATTAGAATTTTTGATAAATAGAGTTGTGTCTGTGGTGCCTCTTTGAAAACCATTTTTCAAAAGAAAAGAGCTAAGTCTCTCATACCAAGCTCTAGGAGCTTGTCTTAAGCCATAGAGAGCTTTAGATAATTTGAAAACATGATCAGAATGCTCTTTATTTTCAAAACCAGGTGGCTGCTCCACATACACTTCTCTATCTATCACACCATTCAAAAATGCACATTTCACATCCATTTGATATAATTTAAAACCACAAAATGCAGCATAGGCTAAGAGAAGTCTTATGGCTTCCATTCGGGTAACAGGGGCAAAGGATTCATCAAAGTCTATTTCTTCTTCTTGGTTATATCCTTGTGCCACAAGCCTTGCCTTATTTCTTGCAATGCTGCCATCTTTTCCTAACTTGTTCCGAAATATCCACTTGGTGCCGGTCACTTTCTTTCCACTCGGCCTTGGAACCAAAGTCCACACTTGGTTCTTCTGAAACTCAAGAAGCTCATCCTCTATTGCTTTAACCCAAGAAGGGTCACTAAGGGCTTCCTTGACATTTTGAGGCTCTATTTGTGAGAGAAGGACAATGTTTGAACCTTCATTTGCTTTTTTTGTGGATGACCGAGTTCTAACACCTTGAGAGACGTCCCCAATGACAAATTCCTCTGGATAATTCTTCAAGAATTTTCATTCATGAGGTCTGGTGGACTTGGAGGTAGATTCAGTTACCAAGGGATTTTGGGTGCTGCTGTCTTCAGGATCTCCCTCAGATTCATGAGACAAAATGGAATTGTCTCTCGAAGTTTTAGCAGCTGCAGTTTCTGGGTCAGATTGAGCAGAATTTCTATTTTCTTGATTTTGCCCAGTTTCAACTTCCTTTTGAGCTTGATTTTTTGCATCACAATCTTCCAAAATGCTTTGCACCAAGTTAGTATCATAAAATGTAACATGTATGGACTCCTCAATAATCCTAGCATCTTGATGATAAACCCTATATACTTTACTAGTTGTGGAATATCCTACAAACAAACACTCAAAAGCCTTTGGATCAAATTTACCCAAATTATCCTTGTTATTTAAAATAAAATATTTGCATCCAAAGATGTGTAAGTAGTCTAAGTTTAGTGGGTAGCCTTTCCAAAGTTTATAAGGGGTTTTCTTCAAAAATTTTCTTATGATTGTTCTATTCAAAATGTGGCAAGCCGTGTTAACTGCTTCAGCCCAAAGAAATTTTGGAACATTACTCTCACAAAGCATAACTCTTGTCATCTCTTGTATGCTTTTATTTCTTCTTTCCACAACACCATTTTGTTGTGGTTTTCTTGGACAAGAGAATTTGTGAGATATTCCACATTCCTCACAAAAGGATTCAAATAAATTATTTTCAAATTCAGTTCCATGATCACTCCTTATAGAGGAGATTTTTAAATCCTTTTCATTTTGAATTTTCTTGCAAAAAGGTTCAAAGGCCGAAAAGGCTTCATTTTTATGTGCAAGAAATAAAACCCAACCAAACCTTGTATAGTCATCCATAATTACTAAACCATAATATTTACCACCTAGGCTTTGAGTTCTTGTTGGACCAAATAAATCAATATGTAGCAACTCAAGTGGTCTTTTAGTAGAGATGTCTTCCTTTAGTTTAAAAGAACTTTTTGTTTGTTTTCCCATTTGGCAAGCATCACAAGTGATGTCTTTGTCAAACTTTATCAACGGAAGACCTCTTACTAATTCTTTCTTTACAAGTTTGTTTATTTGAAATATACTTGCATGGCCCAATCTCTTGTGCCATAACCACTTTTTAGATTCTTTAGAGTGAATGCAAGCTATATTTTGATCCTTTAGTTCATCAAGAGTAAGTCCATACATATTATTAAAACGCTTGGCAAAAAACATTACTTCATTTGTCTTTTCATTTACAACACAGCATTCAAATTTTTTGACAGTGACTAAATATCCTAAATCACACAGCTGACTTATACTCAAAAGATTATGTTTCAAAGCACATACCAAAAGTACATCATCAATGAAAGTAGATTGCTCATTACCTACTTTCCCAACAGCAATGATTTTACCTTTACCATCATCTCCAAAGGTTACAAAACCTCCATCATACTTGTTTAGTTTGATGAAATAGGTTGACCTTCCAGTCATGCGCCTTGAACATCCACTATCCATG
Source organism: Arachis duranensis (assembly GCF_000817695.3). Taxonomy (NCBI): domain Eukaryota; kingdom Viridiplantae; phylum Streptophyta; class Magnoliopsida; order Fabales; family Fabaceae; genus Arachis; species Arachis duranensis. The sequence goes on along the minus strand of NC_029776.3, from coordinate 76,493,532 downwards.
TACCACATGTCCTTTTTGTTCTTGGATGCTAGGAAAATCTGCATGAAGAGTTTCAAGTAGCCTTAGGTATCCAAATTAATTTGGATCCTTTGAAGTTAATCCATCTTGGTTGCCAAAGTGCATTGAAATCACAAACAACATTGTAAACTTTGTTTCCTACAACTCTCTTTTCAATGAAGCATTGTGCATATGAGTGACCAAATTTCTTGCAATTAACACAATGATTTTTTGATGTGTGTTGCTGAAATTGAGGTGAGTTATATTGCTTGAAGTGATTAAATGGTTTAAATTTTCTGGTTTTTGGAGGAAATGGATTTCTTTTGACAAACTGATTTTTGTTATAATTATTCCTCTTTGCAAAAATATTTTCACTAGAATTTTTGAAACTCTTTGTATTTTTCGAAAATGAGGTTTTGTTATAGAAAATTGGTTTCTTGAAAGCAGCTTCATTTGTCGAAATGTAACCCAAACCTGGCCTGTTTGAAGTAGGTTCGGTTCTTGTTGAAGGTTCAGTTTCGCTTGTGTGAGCTTCATCAAATTTCTCCTCAAGTGTGGGAACATACCCAATACCAGATTTGTTAGATGTGGTTTTTGTATTTGATGAAGAAGCCACAAACTTTATAGAGGAAATATTTAAAACTGCATCTTCCTTGGCTATGTAGCCTAAACCAGATTTTTCAAACAATGGTCTTTGACTTGCAAGTAATTTGTCCAAATTACTTAAACCTTGAGCAAATTTTGCTAAGTCACCATTCAGCCTTTTAATCATATCATTTAATCTTTCATTTTCAGTAATTAACTCATGTGAAGGATCCATGATGTGCTTTCCTTTTAATTTTTCATGTTTAGATTTTAAAAATCTATTTTCTTCAATAATGTCCAAAGTACATTCAGTTTCCTTTACTTTTTCTTTCAAAAAATCATTTTCAGCTCTTAACACATCTCTTTCAGATCTGCACTCATTGTATTTATCTAGCAGTTTTGATGTATTTAAGGTGAGATCATCAATAATAGCATGTAAATCATCTACGGTTAAATCATAGTAATTTACCTCATCAAGATTGTTGTTTCCAGCCATGAAACAATCTTTGTCTTCACCTTCAGATTCTTCTTCTTCATTTGAGTCATTTTCAAGATCCTCCCAAGCTGCCATGAGTACTCTCTTCCTTTGCTTCTTTCCTTTGTCCTCCTTCTTGAGCTTTGGACAGTTTAGCTTGAAGTGTCCAGCCTCCTTGCAGTGATGGCACGTCACCTTGCTCAGGTCGAACTTGTGGTCCTTTGAACTTGAACCCTTGTATTTGCCCTTGTTCTTCATCATCCTTCTAAATCTCCTAGCAAAAAACAAAAGCTCATCATCTGAAATACCATCACTAGACTTACTCTCTTTCGGTTCTATTTGAGACTTGAGGGCTATTCCCTTTTTCTTTGAATCTGTGTTTGTGTGTGTGGCGTCATAGGCAAGGAGTTTTCCTCTCAGCTCATCATAGGTTATGGGACTTATGTTGTTGCTCTCGGTTAGGATAGTAGCAGTGTTTTTCCATTCTTTTGTGAGGCTTCTAAGGAGTTTTCTCACTAAGGTTTGTTCTGCATAGTTTGTACCCATAGCATCAAGGTTGTTGATTATGATTGAGAATCTCTCAAATGCTTCATCAATGCTTTCTCCATCCTTCATGCTGAACATCTCGTACTCTTTTCGCAGCATATCAATCCTCATTTCTTTGACTTGTTTAGTGCCTTCGTGTGTAAACTGGAGTTTTTTCCAGATTTCTTTGGCTATCTTGCATCTAGACACCTTCCGGTACTCTTCAAAGCTGATAGCACAGTGAAGAAGGTTGATTGCTTTAGCATTCAGCTCTATCTTCTTCTTGTCATCTTTGTTCCACTCAGCTTCTTCTTTTGGAGTAACCACTCCATCAGCACTTATTTTTGTTGGAATCTTGGGACCGCTCACAACAATTTTCCATATGTTGTAGTCAATGGATTGGATGAAGATCCTTATCCTTTCTTTCCAGTAGGAATAGTTCTTCCCGTTGAAGAAAGGTGGCCGGTTGTTTGATTGGCCTTCAGTGAGGGTGTAGGCAACTGTGGTTGTGCCCAAGTTGTTTGCCATTGGATCTTTGCTCTAAGCGGTTAAGCTTGATTCTTGAGACCTTAGTTCTTGATACCAATTGAAGGTTGTGGTAGGTTTAGAGAAGGGGAGTTGAATCTATGCCTTCCTTTTTGTAGCTGTTATAACCTTTTTAAACAAAATTTTTAAATCTGATTCTATTTGTACTCAGCAGCGGAAATTTATGAGACAATTTATTTTTATCTCATGAATATCAGAAAAATAGAACACAGCAGAGAAGAGAAACGCTAACACCAGCATATATCCTGGTTCGGTTGCTTTGTGCTATGCAACCTACGTCCAGTCTCCTCTACAACAATGGAGGAATTTCCACTATAGTTAAAAGTATTACATACACCAATTTCACACTCAAGTTCTAACCTAACTTGACATTGGCTATGCTAACACCTAACTATTCACTCTTAGTGCTAACCCAACTAAGAAAGGGATACCAAACAGGTACAAGATACAAGACACTTAACCAACCTAAAGAAATCAGAAAATAACTCTAGGCTTTTCTCTCAAGTGTATCACTCAACCTTTTTTCACTTATGGCTTTTACTTGAGCTTTCTTACAATGCCTTTTCTCACAAGAAATTACAGAAAGATAAACATAGAAAAGTACACTACAATCAGTAAAACATGAAGGAGATTGAATTCATCAACAGCCTTTGTGCTATGTGAAAACCAGATTAGCAAGCCTCTGATTCAGTTCTTCATACTGGCGGAATGCACCTTTGGTTTGGTTACACTGTCTAGTTAGTTGAACTTTCTCAAAGAACACTTCTGAGAACAAAACATCAATACTCTAGTTTTCTCTCCTTGCCTTCTGAATGAACAGCAAGCTTCTTTTATCTCCTTGCATTTTCTTGGTTCTTCTTCCAAGGTCAACACCTTGAGCCTTGAGCTTCACTAACCCACAGATTCATTTTTTCTCCTTAATCCCCAGATTAGAAATTTTGCCTCTGACTTCTTCATCTTGACCGAAAGCCATAAAACAGTAACCATAGAAATCTTCCAATGGTCAACTTAATCTTAGCCCTTGAAAACCAACTTGGTCACCAAGTCATGTTTAAGACCGTGGATACACAACAGAGAAGAGCAGAAACTATCTTTCCTTTGTATCCCATTTTGGATAGAGCAGAGAGTTGGGAAGAAGAGAAGAAGATCTGATGCATGCAAGAGGAAATGAGTTACCTTTAACCTAAGCTTGATTTGGTTTGAATTGGGTGATTTGATATCCGCCTTTCAAGCTTAATCTTTCTCTTTCTTGCTTCTATGGTGATAAGATTATGGAAGAAGCTTTCTCTTTCTCTTTTTCACTTTTCTGAATTTGTGATTTGACCTGGTCAGAGAGGAGAAGAACGTTTCTTGTGATGTGAGATCAAGTTTGGAGGGAAATAAAATCAACTCGGGCTTGGATCAGACATCTATTAAGCAACCCATTTTTTTGGCTTTGTTTCTTTTGGGCTTTATTTGTTTGACCAGCCCACCAGTCTTGCTAATTACTTTTCATTCCATTTGGACTGTTAAATTTTGGCCTGCAACAATAAGTAATTAGCAATAAGTAATTATAATTAATCAACACTAATTATTTATTTTGCCCAAAAATAATGTTTGTCATCACTAATTAATTTGGTTAATTTCTTAACTCAACAAATGATGATGCATGTCTAGTCCTATCGCAGGTAATGAGCTCATTTGTCGGTTTCGACCTGCACCCGACGCAATCCAACTCGCAAGTCAGATAAGGCATTCCAACGGCATAACCTCTGATAGTTTCCACTTCTTTTAGGCGCTGATTCTCCAGCTGAAGTATGTCGAACATGACCTCTGCAAGTACTTGCAGTTGCTGATTCTCCAGCTGAAGCATGTGCCACTTTCTCCTGGAAGCCATTCTATGCACACGGGCGTCCCCGCACAATCATTCACATCTAAAGCCCACAGCTTAACATTTTTCCATCGGCACCATAACCATTTACTTTTCGTCACCATCTCGTGACCTTTTAAACATTTCATAATTACACGTGCCATGTTCTTTTCTCATTCTTTCTTTTTCTTAACAAACCGAGTTCATATCATAACTTAAAACAAAATTTCTTCTCAAAAGAGTAAATTTAAAAAATTATACTTTTCTTAATAAATAGGATTGAAAATAACTTTTTCTGTAATAATTCAAAATCAAACAATATTCATAAATTAGATTTTCAAAATAAAACCACGTTTTCGGTTACTTTTACATAAAATTGGGCAGAATCTCCTCGTAAAAATTAGACTTCACCACCCATGCGGGCTCCCTCAAATTCATCACTTTCCAAACCAAACTCAAATCCAACTCCATTCAACAATTATCAATACGACAATTTCTTCAATAATTAACTCATCATATTACAATTTAACAAGTAACACTAATTTAATTACCTTTCACAGCCACAACTCAACCAATTCATCATAATCACACAAAATCAGAATTTCAACAACTCCATCAAAATCAGAAAACCAATATCAATCACAAAACCAATATCAATCACAGCGTCAATTCAAACTCATCATTCAGTCATTTCAAGCAATCATAAATTATTTGCAAATATCCACTAGACTTCTGTGGCATTCATAATTTAAAACAGTTAATTTCAAAATAAAATCTCCTACTTTCGTATGAAATCAAAATCATCGAAAACTCCAGAAAAGCTTTTTGACCGAGCTGCTGAAGGAGAAAGCGTCAGAAATCGTCTGTATCTCCTAGAACTCCAATTGGCCGAACTCGAAAGGAAGAAGGACTACGTCACCGTCAACTTTTACAAAAAAAAAATAATAACAACGTATAAAGGAGGAAAATACAAATATTTTTACTATATTAAATTTTTTATTAGAATTACGAATAAATCGGAGAAGGAAGCTTCACGGTCCCATGGCCTCACGTTTCACTCTCTCGGATTTTCTTTCTCTTGTTTTTCTTTCTTTTGGTTTGGTAGTTCCAGGAAGCAAATGAAGGATGATGAAATGCTTATTGAAATAATTTTGCAACAATTTGTAATGTTGTTGCAAAATATTATTCTTTTGTAACATCATATTTTATTATTAGAAAATACTATTTTTTTGTAACAATTTTAAATTTGATACAAATTTTTTGTTACAAATGTTTCATTTTCTTGTAGTGAATCAAGGTGAGTATATTAAATATTGATGCTAATTGAAAGATATTTGATGAGCTAAATAATATAAAATAATAGTATTATATATAAGATTAAATATATATGAGTTACTAATATAAATGACATTAGTAATTTAACGATAAAAGATATTTGATAAAGCATTAGCGAAGCTAAGCTCACCGAAGAATACCGTTATATTTACCCGTATCGCGACAAATTTAAAATTTGATAATAATAATAATATTAATTAAATTCTATTTTTAAATTAAAAATATCAATTACTTAAATTAAAATATATATATAATTTTTATTACTTATGAATTATTAGAATTATAATTTTAATTAGGTAAAATATTTCATCATAAAATATATATTTATATTTATATTTTTAAAAATGTGGGTCGTTACAAAAAGTAAGGAAGCATACATTGTTAGAATGAGGTAAAAATCACTAGAATTGAGTGAGTGAATTAGTGTGACATGAATAAAGGAGTGTGTGAGTTCTAAGATACATGCGGTGTAGAACACATACTAGCATAAAAAGCTATGCCACAAGAGAAGCATGCACTTCACTCATTCTAGTGTGCTTGCAGTACTCTAAACTTGTAGGTTAAGACAACCGAACAAGAAATAAAGAAGCATGAAAGCATTCAAGCCAAGAATAACATGTGGATGCATATGATCAAGAAATACAATGCATTAAGATAAGTGCACAACATCCATCAATAAATCACCCAATCAAAGTAAAGGATCCAAATCACATGGTGGCCAAATCATGCAATTCAAAAATAATTAACAAGCTTGAAGGCAATGTAACGTGTATATGGTGTTCACAAAAGTTAAGCATGAAAGGTTCAAACCAAGTAATGAATTGTAACCTCAACAATAAAATCCAATCAATAGAAATTAACAAAAAATGATGTTAAACTAACATCTCAGCAGTAAGTAGCAGTAGTTAACGGTAACCAAGATTAACAATCCGACACTTATAATAACGAATAGAAAATTAATGAAAATTAAAATAACTAAACAACCAATTAACTAACTAACTAAAAGAAATGGTTATGGATGGTGTTTGGTAGTAGTGGATGAGGAGTAAGAGGCGGCAAGAAAAGAGACGAAGAGAGAAGAAGGGAAGAAATGGAAAGAAGAGAAGAAAAAAAGGTGGTTGAAGAGGGCGATCCACGCGTATGCGTAGAGTGACGCGTGCGCGTGGGTGGTGGCGAAATGCAAGCGACGCGTACGCGTATATCAAGCATACACGTGGTGTGTTATTCGCGAGAGTTGACGCGTATGCGTCCTTCACACTTACGCGTGGGTTGCCTGGCACAAAGTAGGCGCAAAGTAGGCACAACTCTTGGGTTCAAGTATGGAAGGTGGAAATTTTGCATCCACGTGTACGCGTAGTTGACGCATGCGCGTGGATAGTCGAAAATGCTTGAGGCAAGCGTACGCGTGGGGCACGCGCACCCGTAGGTCGATGCTTTATTTTTCAAAATTTTTCAAGTTCTTGCACCAAACCAAGCATTTCAAACCTCCAAGCAGCTACCAAAACACCATGAAACCTTATTTAACATACCAAACTACCAAATAAACTCAGCAAACTAAAAGAAACACGAAATCAAACTAATTTCTACTAATATTTACAAAAGAGAAAAATTAAAAGAGTTTACCATGGTAGGGTGTCTCCCACCTAACACTTTTGTTTATTGTCCTTAAGTTGGACTTATGGGGAGCTCCTTTCAAGGTGACTTGTGCTTAAATTCTTCTTGGAACTCTCACCAATGCTTGGTTCTCCATTGTGCTCCAAGATTTCTCATGAGTTGCACCAAATCTTGATGGGGTTCTTCACAAGCTTGGGGCTCCCAAAGTTTCTCCTCTTCTTGTAATCCGGGATCCCACATTTTATTTTCACACCCATCTTGAAGTTGATCATTATTAATCCATCCGGGTGGCAAGCAAAATGAATTCTCAATAAAATGCCCAACAATCCTTCTAGATCCATCTAGTTGAGCTCTATTCCAACCTTTATATTTTATCTTTGATGTATCAACCATAATGAGCCTCGATTTGCAATGCCAGCCACGAAACATCTTTCTCTTACGCTTCATCCTGCAAAGCATCCTAAGTTGACCATCCGTTTCATGCAAGCCATACTCAAGTGGGATAATAAAGCTAATAGAGATGAATTTACCCACTCGAATGAGGGAGTAGATGACAACCTAGGTAAAGAAGCTTCCAAGGATCTTAACAAAGCGTATTCAACTCCTATCCTTTTTTTCTAAAGACTTCCACTTCTTCACAATATTCTTCAAATTTAATCCTTTGTTCAACAATTTTATCTAAGCCTTTTCCCTTACTCAAATCATAATTGGGAGGATGAGAAAGGTCTAACTCCACAATACTTTCAAATTTACCGAGAGAAGGTTCTTCAAGCTCAAAGGATTCTTTACCACTAAGATTGGATGCATGATCTTCATTGCCAAGGGAACACAATTCTTGCTCTATCCCGTCTAATTCTTCATATGGAATATGCATTGGAGGTTGTGCACATTCCTCCTTAGCATCAAGTTCAATCTTTTTGGAAGGGTTTTCTTCAACTCTAAGTTCCCATGGGGGTTCCGCATCTCCTAAGTCTTCAACTACTTCTTCCTTTTCTTCAACAATCATAGCTTCCTCCAATTGTTCCAACCCAAAGCAACTTCCCTCATTTCCCACCGAAGTTTTCAATTTCTCCTTCATGTTATGCTCTTTCTTGGATTCTTCACATGTAGCCATGGGAGTTCCTTGAGTATTCAAGCATTGGGATGCTAACTGGTTTACCACCTCGTCCAAGGCGGCTGACGTTAGGATTTTTGCTAGTAAAGAATTTATAAAAATATTCGCGTTGTAGATATAGCTTCTAAACTAACAGAAACCCCTTCGTACAAAAATTTTTGTTGTCACAAGTAACAAACCCCTTAAAACTGATAACCGAGTATTTAAACCTCGGGTCGTCTTCTCAAGGAATTGCAGGGAGGTATGTTCTTATTATTGGCTATGAAAAAGGTAAAATTGGGGGGTTTTGGAAATAAGGAAGAAGTATGACAAGTAATTCAAATGACAATTAAAATAAATAAATACTGTAAAGCAAACCTTTTGGCAAGGTATGCGAAATTGGAAGTCCAGACTTAGTTATTCTTATCAATATTAATGAAAGTTGAATCTTAATTCTACTTAGTTAACCTTTGCTAAAGCAAAGGAAAGTCAAGAGACTAATTAGTTTGACCTTCGAATCCTATTTATTTCCTAAGAAAAGGTTGGGATTATTGAAGTTCAATTCAATTAGCGAAGATAACCGTTATCAATTATGTTGAGCTAAGATAACTCCTGAGTTACTGATTTCTTAACCAAGTCCAAAAGGTGTAGAAAGCTAAATTAAAATCATCAATATCTGAAATACCTCAAATAACAATACATTCAAAGCAATAAAATCTAACATGGAAAAGTTCATAAGCCAATTGGGCAACATAAATCAAATACAAATGAAAGCATTTAAGTATCTCAAAGTAGAAGAGAAGTCAAAATAAAGAAATATTGAACCTGATGTGAAGATGAAATAAATTCCTAATTCCTAAAAATCCTAATCCTAAATCCTAAGAGAGAGGAGAGAGCCTCTCTCTCTAAAACTACATCTAAACTAAAAATTGTGAATTATGAGAGCCTGATCTGAAGTCCCCTTCATTCCTCCACTTTTCAGCCTTTAATCTGTATGGACACTATGGCAAATTATATATCAAATCGAAGCCCCGGATGTCAGCTTTCCAACGCAAGTAGAACTGCATCATTTGGACCTCTGTAGCTCAAGTTATGGTTGTTTTAGTGCGAGAGGGTCAGGCTGACAGCTTTGCAGTTTCTCCAACTTTTTGTATTCCTTCCACTTTTGCATGCTTCCTTTCCATCTTCCAAGCTATTCCTGCCCTATAATATCTGAAAACACTTAACACACATATCAAGGATATTCTTCCATAGAGGATGGTAGTGAAAAGTAGAATTCATCTTGAGGATAAAAATTTGCACACATTGGAGGTGGTTCATCTTGGTCATGGTATGGTGGGGGCGGTTCTTGAAATTATTGAGGTTGGAGTGGTGGTGGTTCTATATGTGGCTCATATGGTTCAAAAGGTAGTTGGTAGGATGGATATGGATTAGGGTCATATGGAGGTGTTTGGTGAAAAGAGACTTGTGAGTATGGTTGAGGGTTATGTTGAGAACATGGCTCATCGGCATATGGTGGTAGTTCTTGAAAGTCACAAGGAGATTCACCATAACCATTAGATTGATATGCATCATGGAATGGTTCTTGTTCATAGTGTATTGGTGGAGGTTGTTGCTATGAGGATTGATCATGTACATATGGCTCCTCCCACCTTTAATTGTCCCATCCTTGATACGCATCCTCATTGAAACTTCCATTGCCTACAACATAGTTAGAACCAAACTCATACCCAAAGTGAGAATTCATGATGAAAAGGGAAAATAAGAAACAAAAGCTAACAAGAAACAATGAAGCAAAGCCCTAAAACTAGCAAAAACTAACAAGCAATCCAAAAATCAAGCTACTCACAATATTCATATATATACAATAACCAATAACATAACACCATTGTAATTTCCCGACAACGGCGCCATTTTGATGATCGAATTTTTGTGTGGTAAAGAATTTCACAAATGAAATCTCGTTGTAAGTATAGTTTCCAGACCAACAAAAAATCCTTTCATGCAAACATTTGGTTGTCACAAGTAACAAACCCCAATAAAAATAACTGAAGTATTCAAACCTCAGGTCGTTCTCTCTAGGAATTATAGTAAGATGTTCTTGTTATTGGCTATGAAGTATATTTTGGGGTTTTTGTAGTAAGAGACAAGAAATGTAAATGGCAAAGGAAATGAACTAACAATTGAGAAAGCTCTTGGCAAGGTGTAAGAATTAGAGATCCTATCCTAATTATCATCTTCAAATGTGACAAGAAGAATTGTCTATTGCTCCACTTACTTAACCTCTAACTATGAAGGAAATTCAAGTGGATATCAACTTGAGACCACAAGTCCTAGTCTAATCATGATGAAAGACTAGCTTTAGTGATAATTCAAGTCAACTAGCAACTTCCAATTATCAATCAACAAGAGAGTTTGATAATTCAAGTGTCTCCAATTACTCAACCTAGGCCAAGAAAAGAAAAACCTAACTCATAACTAGAAGAAGCATTTCATCAAACACATAAAAGGCAATAAAGGCAAACATCATAAATTGCAAGAATTAAAGGAACTACAACTAATCAAGGCAAGAGATCAACAATAAAAGACTAAAGCAAGCATTAAAAAAGACATGAAAATAATAAATTGCATTGAAAGAAAATGTAGATCTACGAAAGAATTCATAAACTACAACTAAAAATACAAGAGAATTACAAGAGGAGTAGATAGCTATAACTACAAGAGAACAATTAAAGATGAAGAAGGAAGATTAAAGCAAGAGAGAGAAAGTAGATCTAGATCTAACTTAATCCTAATTCTAGAGAGAAGAGAGAGCTTTTCTCTCTAGAAACTAACTCTAAACTAAAGTTAAAACTACACTATAACTCATTGATAACTAAGATCCTAACTTCTCCTTCAATCCTTGGGTTTAATAGCATCAGAAGCGAGTTGGATTTGGGCCTGGGAAGCCTTGAAATTGCCCCTAGCAGATTCACTTCGATCTCAGCATCCCAAATCCTTATCTTTCCATGAGTTCTCCACTTGCATGCTTTTCCTCTTTACCCTTTTGATGCATTGCTAGGCTTTTCAACCTGAAATCACTAACAAACATATCAAGGCATCTATTGGAATCAAAGGTGAATTAAATTTAGCCAATTAAAGGCTTAAAAAGTATGTTTTGACACTTAAGCACAAATTAGGAGACAATCATAAAATCATGTTATTTCATTGGATAAATGTGAGAAAAGTGGATGAAATCCACCTAGATTAAGCACAAAATGTACCACAAAATAGTGGTGCATCAGTACTATATCCCAAGAGTGTGAGAGCACTTTATCCCAGAAAATGCGGCAGACACTATATCCTAAGAGTGTGGTGGGAATTATATCCTAAGAGTGTGACAGGCACTATACCCCAAGAGTGTGGATGCAAGTCGGAGAGACGATATCCGGGTTAGTTACGGGTGTGTCGGGTTCTGGCAATTTAACCAACACGTGAGCTCATGGCCAGTAGCACAGGCATGCATCATTTGTATTTATATGTATTATTTTGGTGTGCATCTTGTAAATGGTTTACCTTCTTGATTATATGTATCTATGTGCTACTTGATCTAAATGCCTTATTTGTTACCTCTATATGTGTATTTCTTGTTTTGATTTTTCTGTGTTTGCATAATTGAGAGATCCCTCATGCTGGCGGTGGTGACGTGGAGGGTTTGTTCTTGTTTTGAGGTAATGATTGGAGTTATGACACTAAAATACTGAGTTAGAACCATTGTGATAAAAGAGAACATGAATGACTGCAATTGAGAGGAATCGAAAACCTAAGAGCATGTATAACTTGAGACTTAGTTTCTGATTATTCTGTTTGGTTTAGAAGGACATTAGGCTTGAACTTTAGGTTGATTGGAGTATAGGATTGCCTAGTGAGTTCGTGTAGTTTTACTTTATCTCTATTTGGAACTGTTACCCTTACTGAGAACCCGAAAGGATGATGTTCTTACCCGTTTAGGGGTTTATTTGTTTTACAGATGTAGGACGCAGAGCACCTTGTTACAACTAGTCATGCGTACGCGCAAGTTGGGAGATGTCTATGATTCATGCGTGCGCATAAGGGTGATGCGTGCTCACAAGTCCTGTTTTCTCAATTAAACTCTTTTTTTACTGTTTAACTTTTTTGACAAGCTTATAACCTTTCGTAACCCCCAATTAAGGTCCAATACCTAGTTTTTGGGCTCTGGAATGAGTGTGAGTATATAAAATAAATTAAATTGAATTATTTCTGGATAAACGTTTTGTTAAACCAGATGACTTTGTTGCCAGGATGGTGGATTATCCTGTCCACAGTGAGGATAGTGATATTATCCCACTCACGAGTTAAAAGAGTTGATAATTGACGCAAGATAGAGATTAATGAACTTAAACTTGACAAATTGATAACGAATTGGGGAGGTTGAGGATATCCTTTGGAACGTTTATATATGTGAATGGGGATTATGACGAGATTATGATTGAAAAGTGTGACAGACACTATATCCTAAGAGTGTGATGAGCACTATATCCCAGAATGAATAGGTGAGTTGAGCTGGAGGATTCCCTCTCTCGTGTTGTGATTATAATTGAGAAGACATTATGATTGACGTTGTTAGGACGGTGGCTTTGTCTCGCTCACGTAAAGGCAAGTTGAGATTAAGGATTCTCTCTCTTGCTGTGATAGACAAGCTAAAGTTAAAGATTTTCTCTCTTGTTTTGGTGGGCAAGTAGGGTTGAGGATTCCCTCTCTTGTCACATCAGAAAATTGAATAGAAAAGGTTGAGGATTCTATTCGATTCAATTTTTGGCTGTGGTATGAGCGAGTTAGGTTGATGATTCTCTATCGTTATATCATAGTCTTTCTCTGATTGCAAGGTTAAGGATTCCCTTCTGAAAGGTTGAGAATTTCCTTTGGGTTGAGAGATGATATCCGAGTTAGCTACCAAATGTGTCAGATTTTGGCAGTTTAACCATCACATGAGCTCTTGGCCAATAAGACAGGCATGCAACATTTGCATTTGTGTGTATGGATTGGGTGTACATCTTGTTTTTGGCTTGTCTTGTTGAATAATTGTATCTATATGCTATTTGAGATAATCGCCTTATCTGTTCTCTCTACTTGTGTATTTTTTGTATTGTTTTATATGTGCTTGAAAGAGATCTTTTATGTTGGCGATAGTGACGCTGAGGGTTGTTCATGATGCGATGTTAATGATTGAATGATTGGATAATGGAAGTGAATTTGATTAATATTGGAACTCCTTGGATAGATGTAAGGGTTGTGATTTGCCACACTTGCTCCGGGTTGAGATTGGAAATCCTTGGGTAGATGCAAGGGTTGTGGTTTGTTCCACTTGTTCTGGGTTGAGACTAAATAATATTGAGAATAAATCGATACCATTGGGACTGAGTTTTGATATAAAATTATGAAATTTGGACAATTATGATAAAGAGAGAGATGATGACTTGTATTGGAAAGAACTAAAATTTTGAGATCACTAGTATAACTGAGACTTGGTCTGTTTAACTTGTTTAGATTAGAAAGGACCCTAGGCTTCAACCATGAATGATTGGAGTTTAGGAGTGGTGCACGAATCCCCACACTCCGTACAGCTATACCAGCAAGTGCACTGAGTCGTCTAAGTAATACCTGAGCGAGTTAGGGTCGATCCCACGAGGATTGTGGTTTGAAGCAAGCTATGGTTATCTTGTAGGTCTTAGTCAGGCGAAATCAAGAAGTTATTAGTTTGAATGCATATGAGGAATAGTGTATAAAATACTTTGTAAATTTGAATGGAATCAGTAAGAGGAATATGGTTAAAGATTGGAGTTGCTTTGTCTTTCTGAACTAACTCTGGTATTACTATCTCCTTTGCTTGTGAATGATTTCTTCTATGGTAGGCTGTATGTGATCAACGCTGTATGGCCGCGGTCATTAATTTCTTCTGCTTCAGATCAAACACCGTATGGCCATGGTCATCCAATCTGAATGAGGGTGAAGCTCTAGCAGTTCATTCTCTTTGGTGATCCTACTCAAAACACCACAGACAACATCAAATCTTCCGGATTAGAGAATGCTGCTCTTTTGGATTCTAGCCTATACCACAGAGACCCTAATCTCCCCGTAAATAGGCTAAACTGGTGTCTGGAGAAGTCCCCAACGAAGTCGTGGATTAGCTGTTTGAGAGATGTATATTCAAGTTGGCGGTTCGCACTTTCCAGTCACGTATTCACACGAACCCAAGTAGACACGGGTGGTTGTCAAGTACGCGGTCTTAGTATGTTGAACGGAACTGATTCTCATGAATCATCCCATTCACCATGTTGAAGAACGAGTATACATCTTAGAATTAAATCAAACACGAATAAAAGAGAAACAGTAATACTTTTATTAATTCATAGGACTCAGTAGAGCTCCTCCCCTCAACCTAGGAGGTTTAGAAACTCATACTGATAGAAAATACAGTGGTAAATGAAATATGGTGTGCGCCCTCCTTAATGGAGAATGTAAAAGTTCTTTAAATACTAAACTAATGACTAGTAGGGGTAAAATAGTCTTTTTAGTGCTAAAATCTACTTCTAGGGCCCACTTGGTGAGTATTTAGACTGAGCTTTGATGAGATCCACGTGCTATGAGGCCTTTAGGTTGTTGAACACTGGCTAGGGGGTCCTCTTTGGGCATTTGGATGCTGGTCTCTTCTCCTTGGGCGCTGGACGCCTAAAAGGGGGCAGGAGGCTGGCATTGAATGCCAGTTTTGGGCCTTCAAATATGAAGCAAAGTATAAACTATTATACATTTTTGGAAAGCTCTGGAAGTTAGCTTTTCATAGCCATTGAGAACGCTCCTTTTGGACATCTATTGCTATAGAAAAGCTCCTCCGAGTGCAAGGAGGTCAGATTTGGATAGTATCTACAGTGCTTTCTCTGTCTCTAAATCAGCCTTTTGCTCCAACTCCTCAATTTCAGCCAGAAAATAACTGAAATTGTATAAAAATACACAAACTCATAGTAGAATCCGAAAATGTGAATTTAACACTAAAACCTATGAAAACTTAAATAAAAATTAAACAAAACATACTGAAAACTTTATGAAAACTATGCCAACAAACGTACAAAATATCCGCTCAACAAGGAGTGCCTAGCGGGTTCATATCTTTTTATATAATCTCTATTTGGAATTATTATCCTACTGAAAACCTTTGGGTTCTCACCCGTTGTCGAATTTCGTTTTCAGATACAAGACGGGACGTACCTTGTTGAGCGTGCCGAGCTCTCTATGGAATATATGTATATGTATATCCCTCTTAGAGGTTGATCTTTGGAGAAACAGAACTATATTTTGTTTAGTTTCTGGTATTATATTATACTTTCTAGCCGACCTTATCTTTGCAGGTCGATACTAGTATTTACTATGTATATATATATATATATATATATCGACGCTTTATATATTCAACCTTTCGAGAGCGATGCGATTATTGTTTTGTTACCGTTCTTTTCAAGCTTCTAGTTAAATGATATTTTTTAATATATATATTCTTTTAAGTGTCGTAATACCATACCGCCTCTAATTTACGACTATAGCATAAGAGTTTGTGTGGTAGGATGTTACACAACTGAATAAAAAGATATATTGAAATTAAAATAGAAAATAAAAGGGATATGTTAAGTACAAAGAGAATCACTCTACTTTCTATCCAATTTCTTAATGTAATAAAAAAGAAATTTCTCAACCTAAATTGTTCACGCTATAGTTTGGAAATTGAATGAAAGAGATAGATTCACTCAACTTTCTACCTAATTCTTCCATGTAATAAGAGAAAAACTCAACTTCACTTGTACACTATGCATGGTTTTATCACAAAATTAAAAAGGAATTTTAAAACTTCTAAATCACTTAATAATAACTATAATAAATTATGAGATAGTTATAATCTTTTATTAAGTTAAAATAAAAAAATTCTAAATTTATAATATAAAATTTAATTTAGTAATAACATAAATAAAATTAAAAAAATTAAATTATATTAAATTAAATATTTGAAAAATATAAATTAATACATTTTAATTTTTAAATAATGTTTAATTTTTTTATATTATAAATATTTGAAATACGTATTAAGAGTATTGATAATAGAAAATAATAATAGTAGTAACAATAAGATAGCCACCACACAACATAAGGTAAATAGGTAGGTGCTTTCTGTGGTACCTATTATGTTACTATGGTTATGGTAACTACAAGCAAGTTACCAATTAAATATAAACATTTGGCTTTTTAAATTACTTAATATTCAATTGATTATAAATTAATTAATAAATACGAGAATTATATATTCTCCATATTTACAATTATTTTTTTGTTTGACCAAAATAAATTTTAATCTTTGTAGTTAAATATAAATCGTAAAATATAAAAATATTAATCTTTGACACTTGTTCGACACTCGTATCTTAATAAAATATAAAAATACGTTTTTAAATACGTTTGGACACACCCAAATATTATCATATATCAGTGTGTCTGCTATCTTTATTCTTAACCTATATTCTTAAAATAAATTTAAAAATATTATATATTATTATCTATTAAAATAAAAAATATTATTTTCGAAATATCTTTGTGTAAATCGATATGACTTAAAATAAATTAGTTTACATGCACAATACATTATTTTAAACAAGAACGATTTACTAGAACTTGGAAATAGGAGTGTTCAAATCTAAAACGATTTAAATTAAACTGCTCATTTAATTCTCCCAAATCGAAAACCGACTAAAATCGTACTAATTTGGATTTGATTAGATTATATTTTTTTGCAAACCGTTGGATCAAATCGGATTTCGCATCAACTTTTCATAACCGGTCCAATCCAATCTAAACCGCACAATGTATTATAATATTATTATTTTATTGTTATATTTAAAATTATACTTATAACATGTTCAATTTGTTATATATTTTTATATTATTCATGTATTATTATTTTTTAATAAATATTTTATGTTCAAAATATTATTTATTTATTTATTTTAACTAATCTAGAATTTTATTTCTATTGTTATATTATTGTTAATTTTTTAAGATATTATTAAAATTTATTATGTCATTATTAATTATTAACTAACCTAAAATTTATTTCCATAGTTTATTTTGGTACCTAGTTTTCTAATTTATCCTTGCAGTAAAATTCTATGTGTTACCGTCTCACACTAATTAACTAACATTTCCTTCATAATTCTTTTGCCAAGTTTCACATATCCACTTGACCACCATTGGGCACTATTAGTTATGCCACCAGAGATTGGCCCAAATAGGTATCATATAAAGTTAATTAATAGTGAAGATTCATATGATTGGACTCTTATTAGCTTATACTTCCGTAATTTTCATTCATTGGTTTTGTTCCAAATTATTGTAACAAATAAGGTGTGCTGGTGCCTGGTGGCAGCTACAAGCTTTTGTTGTATCTAGTCTAATAAGGGACTCGGGGTGAAGGAAAAAAACCAAAAAGCACGTGCATTAAGGAAAATCAAATGATTCCAAAAATTCCTTTCATCCAATTATTTTAGGGACAGTGATTATTTGATAACTTATTATACAAGTGTTAATTATTTTGTAATAAAGTAATCATTATCGTATTCATGATTTCTTGTAGGATTAATAATCGATGTTCTTCTCCGTTCATGTAAGTGATGTAACTACGTTTGGTACGAAGAGTCATTCCGATTCAAGTTGGTATGTGAGAGACATCAATATATGAATTATGAAATGACTTCCTATCGGGCAATGCCATATTTATGATTATAAGAAAAATGAAATTGAGGAGTTTCGGTAATCTTATTATTCTGTATATCGATAATGTTAAAGAAACTAAAAAAAAATAGTCAGAATTTATTTTATTTAATATTTATTAATTATTATAATAATTAATGAATATTGAATAAGGTAAATTTTGACTAATTTGATTAATTTATTTAAAAAAATTTATAATTAAGTAAAATATCTAACAAAATTTAATTAAATTGTTATCAGAAATTTTAAATTTACGCGTGTCTCTTCTTCACTCATGTTACTGCTGCATTTTTATTTTTATTTTTATCTATGTTATTGTTGCTTCTTTTTATTTGTCTCTTCCTTTTTAGATCTTTCTCTTTTATTACTGATGAGCGGATATTTTATATGTTTCTTGATCCTATTTTTTTAGTGTTTTTAGTATATTTTGTTAAGTTTTATTATGTTTAATTTTAGTAGGTTTTAATGCAAAATTCACTTTTTGGATACTACTTTGAGCTTTTGTGTTTTTCTTATGATTTTAGGTGATATTTGGATGAATTGGCAAGTTTTAGCAAAGTCTGATTCAGAGGCAAAGAAAATATAACAGATGTTGTTAGATTCTGACCTCCATGCACTCAAACGAGCATTTCTGGAGCTACATAGGTTAAAATAATGCGTTCGTAACGGCATTGGAAATCTAACTTCTAGAGCTTTCTACCAATATATAATGGTCTATACTTGTTTTTTGGATTGGACAGCCCAAAATGGGCGTTGAACGCCCAAACTACCCCCTAGTGGGCGTTCAACGCCCCAAGAGGACTAAGGCTAGCGTTGAACGCTCAAACCTGGCGTTCAACACCACCAAGAGAGCTCAAGGTAGCATGGACATTCCTCTAATGGGCGTTCAATGCCCATTCCTCAAGTTAGACGCCAAGCTCAGCTCAAGACACTCACCTAAGTGGGCCCAGAAGTGGATTTTTGTACCTTTCTGATTAGTTTATTTCACTTTTCTAATTTTTATTTATTAGGTTAGTATATATAGGCAAAGATCACCCATGTTTAAGATTTTAAGCCCCTCAGAACATATCACACATTATTTTCTGTATAGTATAAGCAACTAAACCTCCTAGGTTAAGGTTAGGAGCTCTGCTGATTCCTATGGATTAATGCAATTACTTTTCTACTTCAATCTGTGTTTGTTTCTATTCTATGATGCATTGTTGTCCTTCATCCTTATGAACTTGGAGTGGAATGAAATTATGACCCGCTGTTCTACATGAGTTCTTTACGAGTCCTGATCCGGATAGTATTGAGCTATAGCTTGAGAGTGTATCACGGGTTCCAACAAGTTACTTGGGCTAATTGGGATATGTAACATGAAATCCAGTTAGTCAGGGGTAATTGAGGTTCCTGTGGCTCTAAGGGCTAGAATCATAGAGCGTCATTCTCTGATCCGAAAGATCCGACCTTGTCTGTAGCGTTTTGAATAGGATCATCAAGAGATTGAATTTCGTGCGCTTCACCCTCTCCCAGATTGATCTAGCCTATTCGGGTGTTTGGTTTGGACCTGAGGAGATTAATGACCACGACCAGTGGCTTAATCACTTACAGCCTTGCCATTGAAGGAATCATTCATCATTGGAGTATTTAGTATGACGTGTTGATCCAGAAGAATAAGCATCTCCGAAGCCTTAACAGATCTTTTACTACTATTTCTACATTTTATTATTATTGATTGTTTATGCGCCTACAACAAACAACAACCAACTTTCTATTCGTCTGACTAAGATCTGCAGGATAATCACAACTTGATCAATCCGATAATCCTCGTGGGATTCGACCCTCACTCACCTGAGGTATTACTTGGACGACCCGATGCGCTTACCGGTTCAGTTGTGCGAGTTATAATTTCGCGCACCAGTTACCATCGTCGCCGTCACCACTACCATCGCCATCACCATTACCATCACCACCACATCTCCTCCCCCTTCTCCTCCTCCTCATCCTCCTTCTTTTTTTATTTAAATTTCTTCTTCTCCTTACTTTTCCTCCTCCTTCTCTTCCATCTTCATCATCATTATTGTTATCATCTTCGTTATTGTTATTGTCATCATCGTCATCGCCATCGTCTTCTTCTCCTCTTTTTCCCTCATCTTTCTCTTTCATTACCGTCATCGTCACCACCACCTCCATCTGATCCTTCTCTTTCTTTTCTCATTTTAATTTCCTTGATCTCCTCCTTTCTTTTTCTCTTCCTTCTCCTCCTCCTCCTCCTCCTCCTCCCCCGTCATCATTATCATCATCATCATTATTTTCTTCTTATATGCATAAAGTTCAAATCCAAAATGCATTAAAATTCTTTAATGATGGCGAAACACAAACAAACTCAGTTCAAAACAAGTTCAGACTAAAAGTGCACCTTATTTAAATTTAGAATGCACCAAAATTAAATCCAAAATGCTCCGAAATTATTTAATGATGACAATACACGAACAAACTTAGTTCAAAATAAGTATAGACCAAGTGCACCTTATTTAAATCCAAAATACACCAAAATTACTTGATGATGATGACACACAAACAAACTCAATTCAAAACAAGCACAGACTAAAAGTGCACCTTATTATTCAAATCCATAATGCACCAAAATTACTTAATGATAACTCAAAACTCCTCCTCCTCCTTCTTCTTCATTATCATCATCATCTTCTTCTTTTCTTATTGATCTTTTCCTTCTTGTTTTACATTCTCATTATTCTTCTTGTTTTACTCTCTTAAAAAGAATAAAAATAAGAAAAAATCAAACAAAGAAGAAGAAGAAACACATAATGCTGTAAAATTACTAGGAAGAGGATGAACATATATTCATTCAACTAAATAAGATTGCAATACATTACTGATGAGCGGATAATTTGTATGCTTTTTGGCATTGTTTTTAGTATGTTTTTGGTATGATATAGTTAGTTTTTAGTATATTTTTATTAGTTTTTAGTTAAAATTCACTTTTCTGGACTTTACTATGAGTTTGTGTGTTTTTCTGTGATTTCAGGTATTTTCTGGCTGAAATTGAGGGACCTGAGCAAAAATCTGATTCTGAGACCAAAAAAGGACTGCAGATGCTGTTGGATTCTGACCTCCCTGCACTCGAAGTGGATTTTCTGGAGCTACAGAAGCCCAATTGGCGCGCTCTCAGCGGCGTTGGAAAGTAGACATCCTGGGCTTTCCAGCAATATATGATAGTCCATACTTTGCCCAAGATTTGATGGCCCAAACCGGCGTTCAAAGTCACCCTCAGAATTCCCAGCGTTAAACGCCGGAACTGGCACAAGGATGGGAGTTAAACGCCCAAAATGGCACAAAAGCTGGCGTTTAACTCAAAGAAAAGTCTCTACACGAAAATGCTTCAATGCTCAGCCCAAGCACACACCAAGTGGGCCCGGAAGTGGATTTTTATGTCATTTACTCAT
>NC_029776.3:76457365-76471812 GCF_000817695.3 Arachis duranensis | reverse complement strand
ACGCAAAAGAATCACTGGATTCTATTCCGGCTTGATTGAGAACCGACAGATGAATTCCGTTATGCTGTGACAGAGCATATGCAATCGTTTTCACTGAGAGGATGGGAGGTAGCCATTGACAACGGTGAAACCCTACACAAGCTTGCCATGGAAAGGAATGAGAAGGATTGGATGAAGACAGTAGGAAAGCAGAGAGACGGAAGGGAAGGCATCTTCATGCGCTTATCTGAAGTTCCTACCAATGAATTACATAAGTATCTCTATCTTTACCTTTTTGTTATTTTCGTTCATCACCATTACCATTTGAGCTTGCCTGACTAAGATTTACAAGATGACCATAGCTTGCTTCAATACTAACAATCTCCGTGGGATCGACCCTTACTCGCGTAAGGTTTATTACTTGGACGACCCAGTGCACTTGCTGGTTAGTTGTGCGAAGTTGTGTAATGCCATGGTATTGAGCTACCAAGTTTTTGGAGTTCATGACCGGGGATTATGAGAGTTGTGAAAAAGTATTGTTCACAATTTCGCGCACCAATTACAAACAAGTTCATTTAAGTCTAATATGAGAAGCAATGCTCCTAGAAGAAGAAATAAGAGCAACAAAAAAAAAGAAGAAAGAAAGAAAGAAGGAAAAAAGAAGAAGGAAAAAAATACAGCATTAAAGAAGATATTTTTGTGCTTTTATAGCAAAATTTCGGTGTAAAAACTAAGAAATTTATGTGTTATTGTTAAGACATTTCAGTGTTATTTGTTTTGATAAATCCTGCATAATTCAAAACTCTATCTCTTCTTCTTCCTCATCTTCTGTTGATTCTTCTTATTCTTTTTTATTTTTTCTTCTTCATCTTCGTCTTATTTTATTTTCTTATAATTCTTCTTATTTTACTCTCTTAAGAGGAATAAAACAAAAAAATCAATACTTCAAAATTACTAAAAAGAAAAGGATGAAAAGACAAAAATGCAGCAACAACGGTAGCAATAAAAGAACGATGATGGAGAAAAAATACGTGAAAAAGATGGAGGAATACGAAGAAGACGATGGAAGAGCGCGAAGAAGAAGGATATGAACATTTACATTCATGTTAGTGGCTGGAGAGTTGGAGCGTGTATTCATGCTTTCACTAATGAAACTGCTTTTTGTTGGATTGGGACCGATTTGGTTAGACTTGGTTGTCAAAAAGACTTGATGTGTAGTAAGACTATTCTTTTTGGTTAACAAACATTTCCATTTGCCTATATTTTTTAGCAGTAATGCCAGGAAATAAAAAGAAACAGCCAAAACTTATCTAAAACAAATATTGGTTGTTTTTTACTAATTTTTTGTTACCAAATATTTTTTATTTTTAAAATATATAATATTTTATACACTTTTATAACAACTTAAACTTTTAACATTAATGATTTGTGTATTTTTTTAGTCCCTAAAAATTAGAATCGAATCGTCTTTAACTTTTTTTCCTTTGAAATCGTCCTCAACGTTAAAATTATTTTTAAAATTATCTTTTCGTTAATAAAAAGATAAAAAGATAAATTTTGAAAGGATAATTTTTTTTCTTTCGTTAATAACGATAGTAGTGGCAAAACAGTACTTCTATTTTTTTCGGATATCTTAATTAAATAAATTAATTATTGTTATTGTTGTTGTCGAACATTACAAGAAATGCATCAAGTACAGTCGAATTTGTCGTCTAATTTAGTGTCGCACATTACTGTCGGCTTTACCGACGGATTTATGGACAATTTTGATATAGAATTCATTTTAGAGAATTGATCATTCTATTGTGGTCTGGGTGAATTTCCCATGAAGTTCACTTGTTCTACATGATTCTGATCAAGGTGTTATGATTCATTAGTTTCACCAAAAGATGTTCCTCCCTCCACAAGTTACCGACAAGTGCACTAGATCATATCAAGTAATACCACTGGTGAGTGGGTAATCGTTCCCACGAGATTTAGGGATTAAACAATCGTGATTAATTGATTTCTCTAGTTAAACTATTCAGAAATATTGTTTGTTGTGATCAAGAGATTTAGAATTAATTAGAAGCAGTAAATGTACAAAAGTAAATAAACAAAGTAAGAAAATAATAAGCGAAGACCGTAAATAACAGAATGTAGATGAAAGCAGTAATTGAAAGCACTAAAATGGCAAAAATTAAATGGCAATTAATTGATTCAAAAGATTAAAAATAGAGAATTAAAGACATTCAAATGACTAGAAGTAAAGATAAGCTGTGATTAAAGAGAATAAAAAGAAAGCAAATAGATAACTTGTAATATAAGAAAGCAGCAAATGATTAGGAATTGAGATGAATTAAAGCCTTTAGGGATTGGAGATGCTGAATCTTCCTGAATTAATGATTCTCACTTCCCTCTTAACTATGCAAAGTTAGATCTCTGGCAGATCATAAGCAACTGAATTCCAATTTCTTAGTAATTCAATTTCTCTAAACCTGATCAATTGCCAATTCCTTGATCTATTGCTCATGTGAAGAGGTGACGCATAAATTCTGATCCCAAGCCACACAATTCTTAAGATCTTGATTTAGATTGATTATATGTCACATATCAGATTCTAAATAAAAAATCAAAAGACTTATGAGAGTAGAGTCTTAAACCAAATTACTATGATCCCTTTTCCAAGTTTTCATAGAATTCAAATAGATTCAATTCCTCTGCCGATAGAATTGAATCTGTGAAGAGCAAAAACTCTCTCTTAGATTAACAAAGCTTGAGTCAAAAAGAAAAGAAAGAGAACATCATTTCATTATTATTCAACAGAGCTCCTCCCCCTAATAGAGAGGAGTTGGTGACTCATAGCTGAGAGAATTACAAAATAGAAAGAAGATGAAGAAAAGCTAAAAGAAGAAGTACCCCCTTAGTCTTCACTCTGCACTTATATACTACTCTAGCCTCCTAAATTCAAATTTAACTCAAATTACAAATTTACATTTCATTTTACTACCCATAAGGCTTGCTCTTCTGAGTTGGACCTCTTTTTAGGCTTTGAATTGAAGACTTTAGGATGGGCTTTTAGCTTTGGCATTAGTGCAATTAACGCTTTGTGATTGACAGTGTTACTAACACTTTGGCTTTGGTCCAAATGCAACTTCCAGGAAGTACAAAATAATTGACGGCATTAGTGAAAATAGTGCTCCTTCAAGGTTGGCGTTACTAACGCCCTAAAATGTACCAATTTGAAGCTCTCCAGACCCATAACTTGTCAAAGGCGTTAGTGAAGGCAATGCTTCACTTTACTAGCGTTACTAACACTTTTTATTATCCATGCAAGATAATAGTGTTGTGCATATGCATGAGTGCCGCATACGCACAAGTATCTTTTTTTTTTGCGTACAGAAAGATGCCGCGTATGCACAAGCTTCTTTATCCTGCGTACGCAAGATTAATGCGTGCGCACGATCCTCTCATCATGCGGCCGGATTGATGCATACACATGAGTGCTTGATTTCAACCATCTTCTATGCATTGCTGGTGCCTCCATAACTAACGCTTTGGCTTCGTTGGTGTTACTAACGCCATGCTCCAGTGTCATTCTTCATTGTTGGCGCCCCCCTAAGTAATGCTTTGGCTTCAATGGTGTTACTAACGCCCATTCCTTAGTCCTTTATTGTTGCTGGTGCCCCCCTTGGATGGCGCTTTACTAACGCCTAAGCTTGCATCATAGAATTAGAGGGTACTGGTATTGTTTTGGAAGCAACGCTTCCTTGCTTTAGCATTACTTACGCTACTTTTTTGGTAGGGTGATGGAAGTGTAGCTGGAAGCTTTGTTGCATGCATTATTGCAGGTGGTGCTTCACAAATGCAGTGTTACCAACGCCTTGCATTCTTGAGTTGAGGACTTGGTGAAGGCATTGTTGGAGGTGGCACTTCACGAATAAAGTGTTGCCAATGCCATTCTTTGGTGTGTTGCTTCATATTTGATGTGCATCAAAGTGTGCTCATGCATGGCTTGCATGCACAACCTAATCTTCAATGTCACTCCTTGTATTTCATTAATTTCATCTTTGAACACCTTGAATCCTATACCATTTTTCATCATCATTCTCCCAAAAATAATTAAATATAAGTGCATCAAAGCTTGGTTTATGATATCATGAATAATCACAAAATGAACTATTGTACATAAGTGCAACAAGGTTAGTTCTTATAGTCACAAAATCACCTCATGTACACAAGTGCATCAATCTTAGCTCATATATTTATGAATAAACATAAATTCACTAATTTTTAACGATTCTTTACATGCAAACATAATTGAGACTTAACCACAAAACACTTGATTAGTAACAAGATTCAGTATTTATTTGATGAAAAAGAATCCTAAGCTATCTAGTTAAGATGCACATGCATCACAACACCAAACTTAAACATTGCTTGTCCTCAAGCATGCTAGAGCTATGCACAAATGTTATTCTTAAGCAAACTTGAGTGAAGGAAGTTTAAGACCTATGTAAGGTAATCAAGAGATGATGAGATAATTTACTTATGCAACCATGCATGAAATTCCTCAATTGTTAATTCCTACATTGAAATCCTTAGAACTTGAGAATTCCTTTTAAATGATGTCATAGAGTCCTATTTATTTGTTGTCACCTTGAAGTAGCATTGCACTTTCTCTTGCATCTTTTTTTTTTCTTTTCTTGATTCTCTTTTTGCTTGACCACAAGTCTAGATGTTTTGTCTCAAAGCGGCTCTTTAGATAAGCTTTCAATTAACACTCCTAAACCAGTTGGTCTAAGGTGATAGGTATTGAAACACCCTAATAATTTACCTACTCAAGCTTCTCTCTTTGACACAAGTTCACCACAAGCATTTACTATGATCATACTCTTTGAGTTTCTTTTGTTTCTTTCTTAGATTTCCTAGTAATTGACACTTAGAGCTTTGGGCCACGATTTCTTTTACTTGTTTATGCTACTACTTCTTGTTGTATAGATGTTTGAGAGTCTCTATAACATTTCTCCAAAGGTCCTCCTTTGTCTTAGTGTTTCAAGCAAGACTTCTCAATCTTAAAGCTTAATTGTATGGTCCATCATCAAATTTTATCTTCCTCTTAACCACACTTGCTTTTGATACTTAAGACTTCCTTAAATTCTTTTATTTTAAACAACTTCTAGTACAGACTCACACTTGTGACAAACAACTATTTTTATTGAGTTTAGAAAGAAGAACAAGACTCTAAAACATAAAGGATAACATAAAGTCAACAACATGCATACTCACACAGATATCTCATACATACATTCTTTATTGAAATTCATAAAGCATAACATAAAGAAAAGAATTTCACCACCTTAATTTATTCATGGGCCATCCTCATCATGATCCTCTTCCTCCTCTTCATTATCATCTTGCATTGGTTCTTTGTCCTTTTGCGTAGACTGGACACTTTGTGAAGGTTTCACCCTTATCAAATTCCTCTAGAATTGGCTATTTAGCTTTGCTATGCCTGCTTTAATTTCTCTTGCTATCTGTTCATATGACTTGAAACTTGGGTTCAAATTCCTTAATCCTTCAAAGACATAGTTTAACTTTTGTTGCACATTAACTCTATACCAAAAATTCTTAGTAAAGCATTTCTCTGCCTTTTCCTTATGCTCCAGGAACTCTCTATGATGTTGCTTTTGCAGCTCAAGCATTTGTTGTAGTTGTGCTTGCTTCTCTCTTTGATAGCAAGCTTGTTGTTCCTGCATCATTTGTTGGAACTCCTTTTGCTGCTGAGCTTGTTGTTCCTGAAATTGCATGTGTTATTGAGAGATACTTTCTAGGACACTTTGAATCTAGCTCATGTCAAATTGATACATTTGTTGTGGTTGTTGCTATAGGATTTGGTTATGGTTTGCTCCTTCCCTCCTTCTTGAAGTGTTAATTGCTCTGGCTCTCTTCTCCTTGGTGGTCTCCTCTATCCTAGGCTTAGCACAAGCCTTTGCATCTTTCTAGCTGTGATTGGCTTTGCCACAGACACCCAAGTGGTGTGATGCAGATTGAATGTCAGTTTAGAATTTCTTAGGAATAAAAATAGCGTTGCAAGTATAGTTCCAAACTAACAATTGACCCAAATCAAAGTTTAGAGTAAAGATTGTCAAAATTCAATTCAAATAAATAGGAGTTTCACTTCTTGGTTCGTCTTCCCATGGAACTAGCAATTACAAACACACAAGTTTGATTGTGAAATTGGGTTTCCAAGCATATAGCGAAAATTAAAGGAATTAACGAATCAATAGCTCAAAAAATGAATTAATAGGAACCAAAAAAACAAGCAAGCAAGTGAATAATAGTAACTAAGAAATAATAGTACAAATGAGTTAATCTCACTTAGTCAATCCTTAGCAATAAAAATGAGTTAATCTCACTTAGCAATAATAGAGAACAAGATCAAAACTAGTAAAAATGTGGTTCAATGCATAAGAAGAACCTTGGCTTGGGGTTGTGGATTAAGGAATCCTTTCCTTGTCATAACCACAACTATGCCAATTACAATGAGTTAATCTCACTTAGTCAACCCTTAGCATCAAGAGCAAGTCAAGTGAGCATAACTGTCCTTAATCCACAAATACTAGCTAACTTACTAATTAACTTAGTGAAAGCTAGCATTAGTAGAAACAAGAGCAACTAACAATCCAAAATCACCACTAACTATCAGACATTATATGTATCCATTTTTCCAAGTCAAGGAGTGAAAATCTACTCCATATTCAAAATTGACATTTTCACAAACACTTTGTGGGCATAATGATCAAACATAGTGAAATTGCAAAAATACTTGAAACTATAATCAACCAATGAACAAAATCAACAATGGCAACTCAACCAAACATATAATAATCAATATGCATCAATTTCATCACCAAGAACTCAAAGATTCAAAAGGTATATATATTTAAATTGTAATTTTGACTATAAGAAAGTGTAACAAAAGTAGTATAATCAAATGGAAAATTGAGTATTGCTTACAATGGAGGTCAGCTAGAATCCAAGAACAAAATGGCAAATGTAAACTTCTAATATAAATGCTAACTAAACCCTACGAGAGTTAAGAGAAAATCCTAAGAAAACTAATTCTAAAGCTCTCTAAAAACTGTATAATATGGTGTATGTATGATATGGTATGTTGCTACCTTGTTAGCTCTTCTATTTCAGCTTCAGACCTTGCAAAATTGGACCAAAAGGCCCCCAAAAGCGCGAGCCACATGACTTTTTAATGAAGTCACGCGTCAGGACTAGTGCGTACGCACACTGGCTGAATCTTGTCTTGTGTGTACTGGTGCACAAAATTGCAGTCACACTTTTGCAACTCCGCACAACTAACCAGCAAGTGCACTGGGTCGTCCAAGTAATACCTTACATGAGTAAGGGTCGATCCCACGGAGATTGCCGACTTGAAGCAAGCTATGGTTATCTTATTATTCTTAGTCAGGATATCAATAACAATTCTTAGTTTTATTTGTAAAAAGTAAAATAACATTAAATAAATGATACTTGTGATTCAGTGATGAGGAATAGGTTGAGGTTCCGGAGATGCTATGTCTTCTGAATTGCTGCTCTCCTACTGTCTTCTTCTCCAAACGCGCATGGCTCTTTCTATGGCAGGCTTTATGGTGGTGGATCACCGTTGTCAATGGCTACCATCCGTTCTCTCAGTGAAAATGGTCCGGCTACGGTTCTCACCACAGGGCTAATCATCTGTCGGTTCTCACTTGTGTTGGAATAAGATCCATTGATCCTTTTGCACACTATCATTGCCCCCAACAGTCGCGAGTTTGAAGCTCATCACAATCATCCCTTCCCAGATCCTACTCGGAATACCACAGACAAGGTTTAGACTTTTCGGATCTCAGGAATGCGGTCAAACTTGTGGATTAGAAACCCAAGAGATACACACTCAAGCTGTCGCCCAATGACTATGTTGAGCTCATGTAGAACGGAAGTGGTTGTTAGGCACGCGTTCATAAGTTGGGGAATGATGATGAGTGTCACAGATCATCACATTCTCCATGTTGAAATACGAGTGAGTATCTTATAATAGAAACAAACGTGATTGAATAGAAAACAGTAGTAATTGCATTAATCCATGGAAACACAACAGAGCTCCTCACCCCCACCTATGGGGTTTAGAGATTCATACTGTAGAAGATACAATAGGATTTGTCAAAAATGTCATAAGTTACAAAATGAATCTCTAAAAGTAGTTTTTATACTAGACTAGTAACCTAGGTTTACAAAGAATGAGTAACTAGATGCAGAGAGTGCAGAAATCCACTTTCGGGGCCCACTTGGTGAGTATTTGGGCTGAGCTTCCTAGCTTTCACGTGCTTGTGCTATTCCTGGAGTTAAACGCCAATTTGGGTGCCAGTTCTGGCGTTTTACTCCAGAAAAGGGTCTCTAGGTGGCGTTTGGACGCCAGTTTGGGCCATCAAATCTCGGGCAAAGCATGAACTATTATACATTGCTGGAAAGCCCAGGATGTCTACTTTCTAACGCAATTGAGAGCGCTCCAATTGGGCTTCTATAGCTCTAGAAAATCCACTTCGAGTTTAGGGAGGTCAGAATCCAACAGTGTCAGCAGTCCTTTTTTTAGCCTTTGAATCAGATTTTTGCTCAGATCCCTCAATTTCAGCTAGAAAATACCTGAAATCACAGAAAAACACACAAACTCATAGTAAAGTCCAGAAATGTGATTTTTGCATAAAAACTAATAATAATATACTAAAAAGTAACTAAAACCTATTAAAAGCTACCTAAATACAATGCCAAAAAGTGTATAAATTATCCGCTCATCACAACACCAAACTTAAATTGTTGCTTGTCCCCAAGCAACTGAAAATAAAATAGAATAAAAAGAAGAGAATATACAATAAATTCCAAAATATCAATGAAGCTTAGCTCAAATTAGATGAGCGGGACTAGTAGCGTTTTGCTTCTGAACAATTTTGGCATCTCATTTTATCCTGTGAAGTTCAGAATGATTGGCATCTATAGGAATTCCGAATTAAGATAG
Source organism: Arachis duranensis (assembly GCF_000817695.3). NCBI lineage: Eukaryota > Viridiplantae > Streptophyta > Magnoliopsida > Fabales > Fabaceae > Arachis > Arachis duranensis. The sequence goes on along the minus strand of NC_029776.3, from coordinate 76,462,790 downwards.
TGTTATTGATTCTCCTAGTTCAGTATGTTGATTCATGAATGCAGTTACTTTATGAGTCTTGGCCATGGCCCTAAGCATCTTGTTTTCTAGTATTACCACCGGATACATAAATGCCACAGACACATAACTAGGTGAACATTTTCAGATTGTGACTCAGCTTTGCTAAAGTCCTCAGTTAGAGGTGTCCAGAGTTCTTAAGCACACTCTTTTTGCTTTGGATCACGACTTTAACCACTCAGTCTCAAGCTTTTCACTTGGACCTTCATGACACAAGCACATGGTTAGGGACAGCTTGATTTAGCCGCTTAGACCAGGATTTTATTCCTTTGGGCCCTCCTATCCATTAATGCTCAAAGCCTTGGATCCTTTTTACCCTTGCCTTTTAGTTTAAAGGGCTATTGGCTTTTTCTGCTTGCTTTTTCTTTTTCTTTCTTTTTCTTTTTTGCCATTTTTTTCTTCTTTTTTTTTCACAAGCTTTGTTTTTCACTGTTTTTTCTTGCTTCAAGAATCAATTTTATGATTTTTCAGATTATCAATAACATTTCTCTTTTTTCATTATTCTTTCAAGAGCCAACAATTTTAACATTCATAAACTTCACTATAAAAAATATGCACTGTTCAAGCATTCATTCAGAAAGCAAAAAATATTGTCACCACATCAAAATAATTAAACTAATTTTCAAGATAAATTTCAAAATTATGCACTTCTTGTTCTTTTGTTATTAAAAGCATTTTTTATTTAAGAAAGGTGAAGGATTCACGGAATTGTTCATAGCTTTAAGACATGGATACTAGACACTAATGATCATATAATAAAGACACAAACATAGACAAGACATAAAGCATAAAAATCAAAAAACAAAAAATAAAATAAACAAGGAGATTAAAGAACGGATCCACCTTAGTGATGGCGGCTAGTTCTTCCTCTTGAAGATCCTTTGGAGTGTTTGAGCTCTTTTATGTCTCTTTCTTGCCTTTGTTGCTTGATGACATGTCATCATGTCATATTTTTCTATGCTTTTTCATACTAGAAATTGATGATTTGTGCTTAAATATTGAATGCTTTTGTGCTTAAATGGTATATTTTCTTGATCTTTTGATTTTGTAAATTTTGTAGGAAATAAGAAGAAAAAGAAGCAAAAGAGCACAAAATAAGCTAAAAAGGAAAAAAAAGAATTTTGGGGCACACTTTGAAGTGGAACACGCTTTGGAACCTTAGGCCACGCTTTTAAAAGCGTGGCACATGACCATGAAGCCTTGGCCTTATTATCATGAAATATCATGCAGGCATTTAATTAAAATGAGCTTTACGGCATTAATGACTTAACAAAACATATCAATACATCTAATGGAATACAAAGTGAAATTAAATTGATCAATTAAGGCATAAAAATGCATATTTTCACATTTAGGTGCAATTTAGAGAGATATCACAAAAGTATGCTATTTAAGTGAGTAAGTATGAGTTTATATGATGAAATCCATTCAATTTAAGCCAAATTTTATCATCAAGTATGGATTCATCAATTCTCCCACACTTAAACAATAGCATGTCCTCATGCTAACTACAATCAAAGGAGAAGGATACAAGGGTAAGCAACTTATTGAATGAAGTTACCTATATGCATGCAACTACACTAAATGCTACCAACTTCTATCTATGCTACAATTTCCTATTGATTTGGCAAAACAAGCAAATAATTTCCAATAAAAAAATAGATAATTAGCGCTAAAACAAATAAATAGTCCAATGTGATAAAAAAATCCAAAGAATTGATTCAAATTTCAAAATGAAGCCACTTGCATGAAAACACAAAATAGGAGGTGGAGACATAGAATTGAGCAATCGAATCCCTCACCGGATGTGTATACACTCTAATCGCTCAGTGTTTAGGGTTTAATCTCTCAAGTCTCCTCTAATCATGCTTTCTATGATTTTCTCTTCATCTAACAATCAACAAGTACTTGATGCATGTATGCAAATATCATGAGGGCTTCTTAGGGTTGTAATGCGGTTAAGGTTAAGGTAGGATGATATGGTCAAGTGTACTAATAAATTGAATCTTTGATTAGCTTAAATATCCCACCCAACCTAGATCAACCTAATCACTAAAGTGCATTCTAACTACCCGTTACTTTCTTTTTACACATATTCATGCATTGGTTCTCATTCAAATCACATATGCATTTCTTATTCATTTTTCTTTTATTTGGGGCTACCTTTGTCCCCTTTTTGTTATTTTATTTTATTTTTTTTCATTTTTTTATTTCTTTTTTTCCTTTTTGTATGACAAATGCATATGGTTAAAGCAATTTACACATGAATGGCTACCCATTTTTCAAAATTTTCAATAAAGTATTCAAAAGAAACTTTTTCATTTCCTCTACCAATGTTTTCCAAAAACTTTCTCCACACTTAAACGACACACACACCTTAACTTAAGTTTATCAAAGATGCAATTCAAGGTCATTTTTGGTTTTCCGCTTAAAGTTAGTAATGTGGTAACAATTAGAACAAAAGGGGGATTAAAAGGCTCAAAAGTGGTTCACAATGGTAGATATAAGGGTATGGCTATATGGGTTAGTAAGCTTTAATTCAAAAATAGCCTCAATCATGCTAAATATACTCAAATCATTAAATATCGGACATAAAGAATTAAGAAAATTCAAGACCACAATCATAGAAGGAACATAGCAGACAATGAATAAAGATTGTGGTTGAAATATGCAATAACATATTATAAGCCCAACAACTCACAAGGTTGTTTGTTCCATCTCTTTCCTATGCTCCACAAAACAATTAAAAAAATTTTAAAAACAATTTGCCAAATCAAATCAATGGAACGCCCAAAAAAGAGATTTCTTGGAAATTTTTGTTGTTGTTTTCACTAAAATTATTTCCTATGTATATGTGCGTGATGTGTTGGATGCACCTCAAAATTTCTAGCTCATTTCCTAATTTCACTATCCAAAAAATCATCAAGAACATTTAGAAAAAACATGAACTAAATACTATTTACTATTCACAATATCCAATCACATCTACCATCAATAGCATATGTACTAAGCAAAAGAGAATGCAAATGCAATAACTACAATAAGACTAGAAATAGACTAAGATATATATAAGAAAAATAAGAAAAGTACGGTGAAATAGTCAAAAGTATCAACAAATATCCACAAAAAATATAGTAGCTAAAAACAAAATAGAATGCAAAGTGTTCAGAAAGAAAGATTTACGCCCTAAAATTACGAATTCTCCCCCACACTTACGAATTGTATGGTCCTCCGTGCATGTTGAAAGAGCATTATCGTCGGTTAAGAATCTCACACAAATAACTTCGTTGCAAGTATAGTTCCAAACCGACAGATAACACTCAATCAAAGTTTAATTTTGGTTGTCACAAGTCCAACCCAATAAAGATAATCGAGAGTATTAGTCCCGGGTCATTCTCCCTAGGAATTACAATCGAGTGCTCAATTATTGGTTATGAGTTTCACCGGTTGGGTTGATAAAGAAGCGAGAATTTAAATGACAATAAATAAAGACAACAATTAAGGAAAGCAATTACTAAAGAGAGACACTCATGGCAAGGATTGAGAATATAGGCTTTTTATCCTAGTCATTAATTATCATACAATGATTAACAAGAGCTAATCCTATTAAGTCATCTTCAACATCGGAAGAAGGTAAAATGTTATCTTCAACATATGAAGAAAGTCAAATAGGACTAGTTAATCTCAATCCAAAAGTCCTAATCAACTTACTAATTGAGTTAGCAAGAGATTAGAGTCAATGGAAACAATATTAACTAACAACTTTAGATCACCAACATAAGTTGGGTGTTAATGACTCAAGAGCACCTAATTTCTCTTTCCAAGCCAAGAATGCTGAAAAAGCTAGTCTAACATCCAACCAAGCATTTTGTCAAATACTTGGAACGCATAAAAGGAAAGCATCATAAAATTACAATAATAATAAAATTTACAACTACCCAATGTAAGAAATTAACAATAACAACTCAAATAAGCAAGAAAAGAATATAAAACCTCAAATTCTATTAAATGAAATTAAAATTAACAAGAGTGTTCATAAACTAAATAGAGGCATAAATGCGAAATTAACAAGAAGAACTAAGAGAGCAAAGATGTAATAACAAGAAATTGTAAGAAAAATTAAATGAAAACAAGAATTAAAACTTGAATCTAAGAGAAATTACCCTAAATCTACCCTAATTCTAGAGAGAAGAGGGAGATTCTCTCTCTAGAAAACTACCTAAAGCACGGTCGTAAGCTAGCCTAATTGCTCCCCCCTTTCTTCTTCTTGAATTCTACTTCAAATAGCCTTAAAAATGAGTTGGATTTGGGCTTGGAAAGCTCAAAAATCACCCCAATGTTTTCACTTTAATGAGGTCACGTGATCAGTGTCACGCGTGCGTGTAGACGATGCATACACGTTGCTGGTAGATTCCCTCCTCACGCGTATGCGTGGGTGACGCGTGCGTGTAGCCTTCAATTCAGCAAATCCTCATTTCCTCATGAATTCTCCACTTTGCATGCTTTTCTCTTCACTTCTTCCATCAAATACTTGCCTTATGAACCTGAAATCACTCAACAAACCTATCAAGGCATCGAATGGAATTGAAGTGAATTAAATTTAGCTATTTAAAGGCCTAAAAAGCATGTTTGTTACTCTTAATCATAAATTAGGGATAATTACAAAACCATACTATTTCATTGAATAAATGTGAGATAAGTTGATAAAATCCCCTCAATTGAACACAAGATAAACCAAAAAATTGGGGTTTATCACGTGCACACAATTCGAAGGGCATAGAGGCTATGAAGTTCCATCTTCACCTGGTGGAGGGAAGGACTCAGGTTGCTGATGAGCGGATAATTTATACGCTTTTTGGCATTATTTTTAGTATGTTTTTAGTATAATCTAGTTAGTTTTTAGTATATTTTTATTAGCTTTTAGCTAAAATTCACTTTTCTGGACTTTACTATGAGTTTGTGTGTTTTTCTGTGATTTCAGGTATTTTCTGGCTGAAATTGAGGGTCCTGAGCAAAAATCTGATTCCGAGACCAAAAAGGACTGCAGATGCTGTTGGATTCTGACCTCCCTGAACTCGAAGTGGATTTTCTGGAGCTACAGAAGCCCAATTGGCGCGCTCTCAACGTCGTTGGAAAGTAGACATTCTGGGCTTTCTAGCAATATATAATAGTCCATACTTTGCCCAAGATTTGATGGCCCAAACCGGCGTAGCAATTCGGCCTCAGAAATTCCAACGTTTAACGCTGGAACTGGCATGAAACTTGGAGTTAAACGCCCAAACTGGCATAAAAGCTGGCGCTTAACTCCAGAAAAAGTCTCTACACATGAAAGCTTCAATGCTCAGCCCAAGCACACACCAAGTGGACC
>NC_029776.3:76452956-76454026 GCF_000817695.3 Arachis duranensis | reverse complement strand
GAAGAGGAAGCACTAATTCAAGTGCTAAGGACACCCAAGACAACTCTTGGGTTGTCCATCAGTGATCTTAAGGGCATTAGCCCAGCCAGATGCATGCACAAGATCCTATTGGAGGATGATGCTAATCCAGTAGTTCAACCACAGAGGCGGCTGAATCCATCCATGATGGAGGTGGTGCAGAAGGAGGTCACTAAATTACTAGAGGTTGGGATTATTTATCCCATTTCTGATAGCCCCTGGGTAAGCCATGTCCAAGTCGTCCCTAGGAAGGGTGGCATGACAGTGGTTCATAATGAAAAAAATGAACTGGTTCCTACAAGGACAGTCACAGGGTGGCGCATGTGTATTGACTACAGAAGGCTCAATACAGCCACCAGAAAGGATCATTTTCCTTTACCATTCATAGACCAAATGCTAGAAAGACTAGTTGGCCATGATTATTACTGCTTTTTGGATGGCTATTTAGGCTACAACCAAATTGCAGTAGACCCTCAGGACCAAGAGAAAACAGCATTCACTTGCCCTTCTGGCGTGTTTGCCTATAGGAGGATGCCTTTTGGTTTGTGCAATGCACCTGCAACCTTTCAGAGATGCATGCTCTCTATCTTCTCAGATATGGTAGAGAAATTTATGGAAGTCTTCATGGATGACTTTTCAGTATATGGAGACTCATTTAACTCCTGTCTTAATCACCTAGCACTTGTCTTGAAAAGCAACGCCAAATTTCGCAACGCCTTAAAACCGTTCTCTTAGATAGGTTTAGACAACGGTTTTTTAAAGTGTTACTGTTGAATTCAGTTTTTCATCAATTTCTAGCAACAAAATAAAACCGTTCTCTTTGATTATTTTAAAGAACAGTTTTATAACCGTTACCATGATTTGGCTTTAAACAACGGTTTTTTATTGTTGTTTAAAGAATTGTACAAAAGAAACGCATTAAAACCGTTGCCAAAATGCTACACTTTAAAACCGTTCCATTAGATGGTCTTAGACAACGGTTTTTACAGTGTTGCTGTTGAAGTTCATTTTTTCATTATGCTATAGTAACAAAATAAAACCGTTCTCTTTGA
>NC_029776.3:76449351-76450371 GCF_000817695.3 Arachis duranensis | reverse complement strand
TCAGATTTTTTCAAACTTTCCTTTTCTTTCCCATATTTTTCTACAAAAACACATTTCAATCTCTCATCATTCACTTTCAAATTTTCAAAAATTTAAAATCACAAAAATCATTCTTCAAATCATTCCCAAATTTTGTTCAAAAACTCACTCTTCTTTCAATTTCTTTCCATATCTCCTCAAATCCCCTTTCAAATTTTTCTTTTTTTTCGAAAATCTCTTCCCCCCACTCTATAAATAAACGTTTTCTCACCCCTCATTCCCCACACCATTCGAATTTCCTCTTCCTCTCTCTCTCTCTTCTCTTCTTTCTTTTCTTTTTGCTTGAGGACAAGCAAAACCTCTAAGTTTGGTGTGCTTTTCTGTGATCACTAAGCCAAGATTTATCAAGATCATGGCTCCTAAGGGAAAACAAACCAATTTAAGAGGAAAGAAAGAGACTAATTCAAAGAATCTTTGGAATCAAGAGAAGTTCTTAACCAAAGAACATGAAGACCATTATCACAAAATAATGGGTCTGAGTGGTATTACTTGGACGACCTAGTGCACTTGCTGGTTAGTTGTGCGGAGTTGCAAAAGTGTGATTGCAATTTCGTGCACCAAGTTTTTGGCGCCTTTGCCGGGGAGTGTTGAGTTTGGACAACTAACGGCTTATCTTGTTGCTTAGATTAGGACTGTTTTATTTTTTTTTTGTTGGTTTAGAGTCTTTTAGTTGAGTCTAGTTTCATATTTTAAGTTTGGTGTCCATTGCATGCTTTTGCCTTTCTTTTAATTTTCGATTTTTGCATGTTCTTAGTCCCTTTTTGATTCATAAAAATTCTAAGTTTTGTGTCCTCTTTTTGTTTTTCCCTTAAAAATTTTCGAAAATTTTGTGTTTGATTTTCTAAAATTTTAAGTTTGGTGTCTTTTTGTGTTTTTCTCTTTCCTCTTTTCAAAAATCAAATCTTTTTCATAAAAATTTTTCAATCATATCTTTCTAATTGCTGTTTTCAAAATCTTTTTAATTAACTAATTGATTCAGTT
>NC_029776.3:76448174-76449223 GCF_000817695.3 Arachis duranensis | reverse complement strand
CGTTAATTCAAAAAAAAAAACAAAATTTATCTCTTTGCAATCATTATCATTTCCCTTTTGTCCATTATGGACTTAAGTGGGGTCAATCAGTCCAAGAGGACTCTGGGGTCATATGCTAACCCCATTACAGCTGCATATGGGAGTAGCATCTGTACACCTCCCATCAAAGCAAGTAGCTTTGAGCTAAATCCTCAACTCATTATCATAGTGCAGCAAAATTTGCCAGTATTCCGGTCTTCCACAGGAAGAGCCTACTGAGTTTCTGGCACAATTCTTACAAATTGCTGACACAGTACATGATAAAGAGGTAGATCAGGATGTCTACAGACTATTACTGTTTCCATTTGCTGTAAAAGATCAAGCTAAAAGGTGGTTGAATAATCAACCTACAGCAAGCATAAAGACATGGAAACAGTTATCAGACAAATTCCTGAATCATTTTTACCCTCCAAAAAGGATGATACAGTTAAGGCTGGACATCCAAGGCTTTAAACAAGAGGATAATGAATCCCTTTATAATGCCTGGGAGAGGTATAGAGGTATGCTAAGGAAATGTCCCTCTGAAATGTTTTCAGAGTGGGTACAGTTAGACATTTTATACTATGGGCTTACAGAAAAAGCTCAGATGTCTTTAGACCACTCAGCTGGTGGATCTATACACATGAGGAAGACAATTGAAGAAGCTCAAGAGCTTATAGACACTGTTGCTAGAAACCAACATTTGTACTCTAGCAATGAGTTCTCTCCAAAAGAGGAAGTCATGGCAGTAGTCACTGACCCTAGTCCTCGAGAACAAATAACTGAGCTTAATCAGCAATTGCTCCTGATGACAGAACAATTAGCAGAATTTAAAGAGATGCTCTATGAAACTAAAGTTGCCAACAAGAGCATAGAACTGCAGTTGAAGCAAGCAAAACAGCAAATATCCAAACAGATAACAGAGGAATGTCAAGCAATTCAATTGAGGAGTGGGAAGACCCTGAATAACACTGCTCAAAAAACTAAAAAGCCAAACAAGGAACAATTGACAGAGGACAACCAAACCACTG
>NC_029776.3:76442367-76442927 GCF_000817695.3 Arachis duranensis | reverse complement strand
GCTTACCATACCTACAGAACCATGGTCAGGGGGAAAGTTATGTACTTCTATCTGGACAAAATAAGAGAAATCTTCAAACTACCTCAACTGCAAGATGATCTTGACTCCTTTAATAGGAGGATGGTGAGAGTAGATAAAGGGTTGGATCAAGTTCTAGAGGACATATGCCTCCCTGGGACTAAGTGGATAACCAATTCAAAGGGTGTCCCAAACCAACTCAAGAGGGCAGACCTCAAGCCAATTGCAAGAGGGTGGCTAGACTTTATTGGGCGCTCCATATTGCCCACTAGCAACCGTTCTGAGGTCACCATCAAGAGAGCAGTGATGATTCATTGCATTATGCTTGGAAAAGAAGTGGAGGTCCATCATGTGATTGTTTGTGAGATCTACACAATTGCAAATAAGAATTCCACTGAAGCCAAATTGGCTTACCCAAGCTTGATCTCCTTGCTCTGTAAAGAGGCTGGGGTGAAGATGGGAGTAGATGAGTTCATACCCATTGAACACCCAATTACCAAGAAGTCAATGGAAGGACAAGTGCAAGACAACTCCATTAAGAA
>NC_029776.3:76442023-76442112 GCF_000817695.3 Arachis duranensis | reverse complement strand
GAGGGAGCATCCACTTCTCAAAATCAAGGTTGTTGAGTCCTAACTCTGTGAAAATCTCTATCATTAGGAGCCTATGTTTTTACGTTTTC
>NC_029776.3:76441564-76441704 GCF_000817695.3 Arachis duranensis | reverse complement strand
TTTTGAATTTGTTGTTTTGAGAATGTTAAAATTGTTGGCTCTTGAAAGGATGAGGAGAAAGAGAACTGTTATTGAGGATCTGAAAATCATTAGAGTGATTCTTGAAGCAAGAAAAAGCAGTGGATACAAAAAAAAAATTT